>NW_027062675.1:717726-831292 GCF_032884065.1 Artemia franciscana
ATGACAATTCGTCAAGTAAAGTTAAAAGATCTCCTGGGGATATCTACTTCTTAATGTTCTGAAAAAAATATTCTGCAACAGAATAATAGATATGCGTACAGGGCCTACCAGGTTTTCTTGTATACACGCCAAGAGAGCCTGGTATTAACACACACAATAATAAAGGTAATAAATGATGGTATTGATGAAATTTGAGAAATGGAATTAATAGATTCATTAATAAAATAAAAATGTATATCATAAATTAATTTTAAAAAATAAAATCAATAAATAATATGAATAAAATAGAGAAATGATAATGAAGATTTAACGAAATAATAACTGCGTAATTAGTAATATGTAAAGAAATAGTTAATAAATTAAAAATGAATAAAATTAATATGAAGTATAACAAAAAATAATAGAGAGAAATAATTATAAAACAAAAACCACTATTAAAGACAACATTGATGAATAATAAGGGCAATAACAATAAAATGCACCATTAAATTAGCTCAGCAAAAACGAATCTACTGTGCAATAATATTCATGAAAATTTAGAAGGAGAGGGGATGTATTCTCGAAACCACGGGGAGGTATTTGTTCAGTTTTTATTGTCTTCTGATGAATTTCCAAAAACAAGTATTTTTTCAAAAACAAAATATTAAAAGGTATGTTTAGAAACATAACGAGAAAAACGAATCGAAAGGCCATTCCTCCTGCCCTCCGTCCCCCTCCACCATTGCTCAGGCATTTTGCTTCATATCAACTACTTTTAAAAGATCGTATGTCACTAATTTTTCAAAAACAGATCAAAAACACACTTCAAGCAACAAGTATTATTATTGACTGACAGGATATCAGGGTCCTAGAGATAAATAGCGCTGTTATCCCAATCCTATGAAAACGCTCAATTTCATGTAACCTGAACTACAAACCAGTTTTTGTAATAAAAAAATTTGCTTCTACCAACCTTAATGAGAACAGCCAAAACGCTTAATTGCAAAATAAGATAATTTTATGTTTTACTTTCTTGTGTACGACAAGCTTACAAGCCGTATTGCTCAATCTGGGTCCATTTTTTACAGGTAAAATTGTTATGAAATCTCGCTGTTTTTACTCTGAGGCGTCAAACCTAGCTTTTGCTCAGCCGGGATCTGGAAATTCTGTCAGTCCCGAAAGAGTTAAACTCTCTGGGTATAATAAGGGAGATGTTGAAATTACCAAAAGACACAATATACACCCAGGTTTCCAAAGGGTGTACCTGTATTGTGTCAGGAATAGCAAAGGGTTAATTAAGCCGCAACTTTAAGGGTATATTGTGAATTTCAAACTAAATAAGAAGCAACTAAACACCTCCTTCATCTAGGGTTGCAAAAGGGGCTATCCAAAATATCTTAGGAACGTCAAAGGGTATTAAGTTGAAGCTTTCACTGGACAAGCATACCCAATAAGCAAAAATGTTCATGTTATGTTGAGTGTAAAACTTAACCAAACAACCTGATGCGTATCCAAATTTTCAAAAGAGTTTCAGTGAAAAATTTTAGGAACAGCTAGGGGCATTACTTTGGAATTTACAGGGCATGATTTTGGGGATATCAAATTAGAAAAAATATGCTACGTGCATCCAAGTTGTCATAAGGGTGTATCTGCAATATCTCAGAAATAGTTAAGGGTATTAGGTAGGTAGGTAGGTAATTTTATTCAAAAAACAATACAATTTTCATTCATCAGCTAAGGAAAAATAGGCCGCAATGGCGTGCAAGCATAGCTGACATCAAATACGATCCATTTCTTTAAAATATTTCACCTACATCAAAAAGAAAAGTAAATAAGATAAATAACTACAAAAAAAGAAAAAAACACAAAAAAAAGAAAACAAAACAAAAACTAATGGTCAATTTAACAAAATGGGGGGAGATACCCCTCTCTCAATCTAAAATACTCAACATTACTAATTTTTCAGAAGATGGGCCTTGAGGCGACGCTTCAGCTGAGGCAGACTCTCTGATTCCTTAACTTGCTGTGGGAATGGATTCCAGACGGACGGTCCCATTTATCTGATGACATGAGCCGACTGGGAAGTATTCCGAAACTCATGAAAAAGATTATTTGAATTTCGCGTGTCATAATCATGATAGGAAGAACCCAAGCTAAAAAAATCATTAAAAATATCAGGCCTTAAATTATGTAGACACTGATGTACTATAATAACAATCTCCATGTCTCTGATTTTTCCAACATCCAAAATTTCAAACTTCTTATATATAGACACAGTGCTAGCGCTTCCACGATCATAATTTCCTAGAATTCTAATTGCCTTATTCTGTTGCACTTGAACTCTCCTGTAATTAGACTGAAAGTTACTAGCCCAGATTATACAACCATAATTTATATACGACGCTATTAAAGTATGGTACAGTGGCATTGAAACTTTCAAAGGAAGCACATTTTTTAGACAACGCAGCATTCCAACTCCCCTTGACACTTTGCCGGAAACTAGGTCACTGTGTGCCTTCCAACTCAGTTTGAAGTCAAGAAGAAACCCGAGGTAACGCATTTCTAGGACTTGTTTTAAAGAAACATCATTGTACTTAATATCTGAAGGTAAATCTTGGGGCTCTCCAGTCCTTCTAAAAACCATCTAACTTGTTTTTGAAGCATTAACAGCAAGTTTACTGAGTCTACCAAACGCATGTAGTCCCTTTAAAGCACTGTTTGCTCGGTCTATTAAGTCCGGCAACGATTTGGCAATAACAGTTACAGCAGTGTCATCAGCAAAAGACGTTAAGTAACCAGGGACAAAAAATCTCATACTATCTATATAAATTAAAAATAAAAGAGGACCTCGGATAGAACCTTGTGGCACTCCGCAATTCAATGGGTAAGCTTGTGAAACTTCATTATTTATTACGAATTTTACACTTCTACCTCGCAAATACGACTCAAACCAACTCAAACACGTATTCCTAATATCTAACTTCGACAATCTATCCAACAAAATTCCAAAATCAACAGTATCAAAAGCTTTCTTAAAATCAATGAAAATTGTCATGCAAAAATAATTTTTTTCCCGTGCACCGTTTACCTTATCAATTAAATTTAAAGCGGTGTGCACAGTTGAATGTCTTTTTCTAAATCCAACTTGAATTTCAGAAAGAAATCCGCAATTTGTTAGATGCTCATATAGTCTTTTGTGCACTATTTTTTCATATAGCTTTGAGATGATGGGTAGTATTGATATAGGTCTCCAATTTGAAAGGTCACTTAGAGTCCCTGATTTTGGAAGCGGGATGACTTTGGCTATTTTCAACGAATAGGGATATTGACCCTCTGCCATTGGCAGATTTATAAAAACTACTAGTACTGGAAGAATATTCGGAAGCACTGATTTTAGAGTTCGTAGGTTGAGGCCATCGGTCCCAGCACTGTTTGATTTTATTGAAAAAACAAACTTCTCTGTTTCTACAAAATCGCAGGGTTCTAATTTCATTGCAAAATCTTGACCTCTTAGGTCTTCAAAAGTTGATTCTTCTATCAGCAACTCGTTGTTCACTGCTGCTTCACTCTGAACAGTTTCACCAATCTTCGAGAAATGATAAGCAAACAAATCACATACTTGGTCAAGATCTCGAACTATTTCGCCACCAACATTTAGGCTATACTGTTGTGGACCAGGACTACCTCTGATCACTTCATTAATAATTTTCCAAGTGGCTTTAGGGTTTGATGCATGTTTCTTAAATTCTTCGCCATAAAAGTTTCTCATTTTCTTTCATCTAGTAGAGTTAACTAGATTACGTTTATCCTTGAACTGTGCAGAACTAAACTCATTTAGTTCATAGATGTGTGCTGTATACAAAGCATTTCTTATATCAATCATTCGCAAAAGCTCATCATCAACCCAAGGTTTTCTCGCTGTTATTTTTCTTATTTTCATGCTTTTCAGTGGGCATGTCAAGTCATAAATACCTAGCAGCGTGGTGTTGAACTTTTTAAAAGCCAAAGATGGGTTATTCTCCCTAACTATACTCTCCCAAGTTACAGCACCTAGCTCTTCTGAAAAAACATTTTAACGTTCGCTGGCTTCAGATCTCGGATCTGTATCATTATGGTGCATATTTTGGTCCTTAGTACATCTTAACCGTCATGACTGGACAATAGCTGACCAATCTCTTTTTGTTCTAAGCTGTTGTACGGGGTTGCAAAAGTTTCTACAGGTTGCGAGTAGTCTTAAAAAACAAACAACATCATAGACATTTAACGCTTCATGTCAGTAAATGATTTGGTTGAAGTATGAAGAAAATTGTGTATAGTTGCATATAATAGAACTTCAGCTATAATGGAGAAGGGTCTGTGGTTCTTTGTGTAGGCTGGGAGTGAAGTGTGCCTTGAGCGTCGAAAACTGAGTATTTAAATCTTGGTGGGTCTTTTGATGAAATTAGCCAAATTTTCAAGCGTCGCAACATACAACACTTGTTGAAAATATATTGAGATATTTCTTGATTGTTTGGATTAAACGTGCAATTTTGTGTATATAATAGGTCCTTGCGAATTTCCAATTTTGTTCATGTTGCAGCATCGAGTGATTGGCAAGCCAATGCACGAAAGGTCGTATTTGAATGTCAACTGTCTGATCCTCATCCCATAGCCTCTTCAATCACTTTGTCCTCTTTTGGTCATCAAATCACATTTCTTGGTCTTTAGCACCTTTTAACCATCATGACTTGTCAAAAATTGATCAAGTACTTTTAAACTCGTCGGCATGTTCAATTTTGAATTGTGTGTCCTTTTTCATCACCTTTAGAAGTCACTCCAGTTACCTCGAAAAGAGATTTGGATCTTTCTAGAAATGTGATAGTGCTGAAATGTGTCATTCCCCAATGGAACTAGTTGCTGAGACCTTCCGGTGGAATTGCTTTGGTCTCCGCTAGCATTGTCTGATGGGTTTCCCACCTTTATTTAGTTCAAGGTTCTTTTTGCTTGTATTTTATACATTATAGGCCTCCTTCACGTTTGGCGTTTCGTTTGATTTGTGAAATCTTGGGTAAACAAGAACCCATACTAAACCACAATTCAAAACAATAAAAAGGGTCCCTGTTTAGAAGGCAGGTCTCAATTTACTTGTTGTATAGAAAATAATATCTATCGCCGAATAGTTAAGGAGAATAGAAATGGTGGCCTTGACTTTTTCATGACATTCCATTGAAAGCATTTTTAAAGGTCCGTGGGCCCCATTGATAGCCGTTCATTTTTTTGAGTATTTTTTTTATTAGGCTGACCTAGATTGGCTTTTTCCGTGTTTCCTTTTCATTACATGTTTTCGATCTTGTTAAATGCCACGCTGAATTTATGACTCATTTTTACAATAATTTGGCGTATACCTGAAATAATTTCGACCTATTATTTTTGTTGTTATGCCCGTAGTGTGTTTTTTTTTGGTTTGGTCATTTTATGTCCGTTGATTTTGAATTAAAATCGAATAGTTGTGGGCATCAAACCATGGCCAATTGTAGAAAAAGCCAAGAGAGATTTTCCGATTGAGTGAGAGGCAAATCTGGCATTAACCCCCTTATTTGGATTGCATGAAAATGAGTCCGTTCATTTTTTGGGTTTTCTTTTGGATTTATAAGACTGGCCTAAATTGGCTTTTGGTGTCTTTCGCTTTTCATTAGATAGTTTGGATCTTGTTTAATAACGCACCGAATCTTATAATTCAATTTTGAAATAATTATGCCTCCTTGAGTCATATCTTTTTTTTCACCGAACACTACGCTGTTTAACGTAGTTTCGCCTGTTTGTTTAGTCATCTAGTGGCCCTTAAAACGGCCGTTGGTTAAGATGCAATTGCGGTGAACTAGGGTACTTAAGCTCTTTCGCCACAGGTACGTTGGGCAAGTTGAATATCTTTTGGCATGATGGTCACCCTTTTGGCGTGAATGGCCCACAAGTTAGTATCCTCAAAAAGTCCAGCTAAATACGCCTCGCTGGCTTCTTGTAAGGCCATCACCGAATTCTGGAACCTCAAGTCAGTTTTAAAATCGTGGGAAATCTCTCGCACAAGTCTCTGAAAGGGCAATTTCATTATTAAGAGTTCGGTACTCTTTTGATAGCGACGAATTCCGGTAGCAAGAGCCGACTTACGTGCTGCCTTGATCGCAAGCTGCTTTCCAGGTGCCTTTCCACCCATTTATTTTCTTACAGTTTGTTTTGTCCTAGCCATGTTGATATGTACTCCCAAACAGCCATTTTAAGGGCTAACACATTATTTCAAATGCTCTACTTTCAAATGGTTTTCATTACTCCTGGCTTTGATTTGTGAAATCCTGGGTAAACAAGAACCCATACTAAACCACAATTCAAAACAATAAAAAGGGTTCCTGTTTAGAAGGCATGTCTCAATTTGCTTGTGGTATAAAAAATAATATCTATCGCCGAATAGTTAAAGAGAATAGAAAAGAGGGCCTCGACTTTTTCATGACATTCCATTGAAAGCATATTTAAAGGTTCGTGGGCCCCATTGGGAGCCGTTCATTTTTTTGAGTGTTTTTGGATTTATTAGGCTGACAAAAATTGTCTTTTTGCGTATTTCCTTTTCATTACATGTTTTGGATCTTGTTGAATGCCACGCTGAATTTATGACTCATTTTTACAATAATTTGGCGTATACCTGAAATAACTTCGACCTTTTTTGGTTATTTTGTCCGTAGTGTTATTTTTTTGTGTTTTGTTTTTTTATGTCCGTTGATTTTGAATTAAAATCGAAAAGTTGTGGGCATCAAGCCATGGCCAATTGTAGAAAAAGCTAAGAGAGATGGTCCGATTGAGTGAGAGGCAGAACTGGCTTTAACCCCCTTATTAGGATTTCATAAAAATGAGTCTGTTCATTTTTTGAGGGGTATTTTTGGATTTATTAGACTGGTCTAAATTGGCTTTTGGTGTCTTTCGCTTTTAATTAGACAGTTTGGATCTTGTTTAATTCCGCACCGAATCTTATAAGTTAATTTTGAAATAATTATGCCTCCTTGAGTCATATCTTTTTTTCACCGAACACTACGCTGTTTAACGGAATTTCGACTGTTTGTTTAATCCATCTAGTGGCCCTTAAAAGGACCGTTGGTTAATATGCAATTGGGGTGAACTAGGATACTTAAGCTCTCTCACCACGGATACGACGGGCAAGTTGAATATATTTCGGCATGATGGTCACTGTTTTGGCGTTAAATGCACACAAGTTGGTATCCTCAGAAAGACCAAATAAATACACCTCGCTGGCTTCTTGTAAGGCCTTCACAGCCGAATTCTTGGACCTCAAGTCAGTTTGGAAATCCTGGGCAATCTCTCGCACAAGTCTCTGAAAGGGCAATTTCCCTATTAAGAGTTTGGTACTCTTTTGATAGCGACGAATTTCTCTCAGGGCTATGGTTCCGGGCCTGTATCTGTGTGGTTTTTTCACCCCTCCGGCAGAAGGAGCCGACTTACTTGCTGCATTGGTCGCAAGCTGCTTTCTAGGTGCTTTTCCACCCGTTGATTTTCTTGCAGTTTGTTTTGTCCTAGCCATGTTGATAGTTCGCCACTCTTTAAAAGAATCAGTGTTGTCAGATTAGACGGAGAGGATTATACTTTCTTGAGCCCAAAATTATGCTTTTTTGGACAGATTTATGCTACGCTTCTATATTTTCCCAGGTTTCATGTAAAAGTTGATCAGTTAAGACAAGCCGAATTCGGTCTTATCTTAATAAAGGTTCAGTAAAGTAAAGTAAAGAATACGGCATTAGACTTTACAGTCCACACCGGCGGTGTTGATCTCCATTTCTTGGCCCAATTTGGTTCACGTTTTTCGTCTTTTTTTCGCAGGTCGTCTTTCTTCTCGACGTGGTTGACGATATTTGAAAACCATAGTGTCTTACATCATCATCAAAATTTTACTTCAGATACATTAAAAATAAAAGGAAACACCGCGGTTCATATTCAATGATCTTCTTTTTCGTCGCTTTCGGATTTGACTTCTTGACCAGGGGGTGAGATGGCTGTGTAGAGGTTCTCGATTCAAAAATATGCAAGGAAAAGCTAAATACAGTAAAATAGCAATTGAAAATTTGTTTGCATATTTCTAATCAGATATTATACCTGAGAAAAAAAAAGAAAAGTATTTACTGACATTTTAAAGGCACAACAAAGAAAAAGCTCAAAAACCTGAGCTAGAAAGTGTCTAAAAGATTTGGTGGCTTTTAAAAAGGCCGTTGGGTAGGGGGACAGCTCAGGGGACCATTAACCACCAAAGCCATACAATGTACGACCTTGATGCTTCAGAGCGTAGATTACCTCCATTGCAGTTACTGTTTTTCTTTTGGCTTGTTCTGTGTAGGTGACAGCAGCACGAATAACATTTTCGAGAAAAATATTTAAGAATACCTCTGGTTTCCTCGTAAATTAGGCCAGATATACATTTTACACCACCGCGACGAGCCAGTCTTCTGATAGCTGGCTTTGTGATACCCTGGATATTGTTAAGAAGTACTTTGCGATAACGTTTGTGATTCCTTTTCCAAGCCCCTTTCCTCCTTTTCTTCTTCCTGTCATATCAAAATCAGTGGAGTCTTCAACAGCTGTAAAGTTTTTGTCAAACTAAGAAATTTCCTTCAAAGCCCGCTCAATTTATAATATTAAAGTGTTTCCCGTCAAAATGTGACTCTGTCGCGCGGCTTTCGCTCCGTATAAATATAGTCACTAGGTATTGATTCGTTTGTTCATTCTTTTCATTGTTGCCAGATGTAGCATAATTATGTGGAATGTAGCATAATTAGGAACCAAAAGCATCAACGCATAATCCTTCTTAAGATAGCCTAATCGCAGTATAATTTAAGACGATTTAGAACAACTCATAAAGTCACATCAATAAAGAGAACACCAAAGATTGTTTATCAATTTAAGATGGTTATGGTTATCAGCCAAGATGGTTAAAATTTTTCGACCAAACTAAAGTAAAATTTTCTGCACAGCGTTTAGGTGTTTAGGTTTCTACATTACCGCAGCGACCCAGACGCTCAAGCGCTTCCCACACGGTGATCCGTTTTTGAAGTCCCTTCGGTTTGTTCATCCCAAGATAGCCCTGGGAACTGAAAGAACCAGTATTCCGTCACTAAGTTGTGTAATGAACAGATTTCCAGGTATCCTGCAAAAACTCACAGATATTGACTCCCAGTGGCTTAAGCTACCACATGCTTTTAGTGACTCTGAAAAGAAAGATGTTAGAAAAATTGCTACAGACTTGATTTGGAGAAAAGTGCTCGAAATGAGAAATCTTAAATCTTTAGTCGAAATCTTTAATCGAAATCTTAAATTTATAAACGATCTTTGGTGTTCGTTTTATTGATGTGACTTTATGAGTTATTCTACATCGTCTTAAATTATGCTGCGATTAGGCTATCTTAAGGAGGATTATGCGTTGATGCTTTTGGTTCCTAATTATTCTACATTCCGCATAATTATGCTACATCTGGCAACAATGAAAAGAATGAACAAACGAATCAATACCTAGTGGCTATCAAACAGTTCGTGGTAACGAACTGTAGTAGGGAGCGACCCGGCTCAATAGTAACCAAAACTCTAAAAAAATGGAATTTTGATACCAATAGCTACATCAAAAGAATCACATTTTAATGCTGATTTTAAATATATAAGTTTCATCAAGTTTAGTCTTACCCATCAAAAGTTACGAGCCTGAGAAAATTTGCGTTATTTTAGAAAATAGGGGGAAACGCCCCCTAAAAGTCATAGAATCTTAACAAAAATCACACCATCAGATTCAGCGTATCAGAGAACCCTACTGTAGAAGTTTCGAGCTCCTATCTACAAAAATGTGGAATTTTGCATTTTTTGCCAGAAGGCAGATCACGGATGCGTGTTTATTTGTTTTTTTGTTTTTTTTTTGTTTTTTTTCCCAGGGGTGATCGTATCGACCCAGTTGTCCTAGAATGTTGCAAGAGGGCTCATTCTAACGGAAATGAAAAGTTCTAGTGCCCTTTTTAAGTGACCAAAAAAATTGGAGGGCCCCTAGGCCCCCTCCCACGCTAATTATTTTCCCAAAGTCAACGGATCAAAATTCTGAGATAGCCATTTAATTCAGCGTAGTCGAAAAACCTTATAACTATGTCTTTAGGGACGACTTACTCCCCCACAGTCCCCGTGGGAGGGGCAACAAGTTACAAACTTTGACCTGTGCTTACATATAGTAATGGTTATTGGGAAGTATACAGGCGTTTTCAAGAGGATTTTTTTGGTTTGGGGGAGGGGTTGAGAAGAGGGGGATATGCTGGGGGAACTTTCCTTCGAGAATTTGCAATGGGAGAAGAAAATTTCCATGAAGGGAGAGCAGGATTTACTAGCATTATTAAAAAAAAACAATTAAAAAATAAAAGTGAAAAAGCTTTTTCAGCTGGAAGTAAGGAACAGCAATAAAACTTAAAACAAACAGAAATTATTACCCATATGAGGGGCTCACCTCCTTCTAATACCTCGCTCTTTACGCTAAAGTATTTTCGGCAATTTCAACTCCTTATTCTACGGCTTTTGTGATTCAGGGGGTCATTCTTAATGAATTGGGATAAAATTTAAGCTTTAGTGTAAAGAGCGAGGTACTGACGATGGGGCGAATCCCCTCATATATGTAATAAAAACATGAGAATACAAAAGTTCTTTACGTAAGCTAATTTATAAGTTACGTAAATCTTTTACCAATAAAAAGATTCGTAAAAAATTAAAAGTTCTAGTTGCCTTTTTAATTAACCAAAAAATCGGGGGGCAACTAGGCTTCGTCCCCCGCTCTTTTTTTCTCAAAATCATTCGATCAAAATTATGAGAAGGCCATTGAGCCAAAAAAAAATATGCAAATTTCGTTTTGATTATTCCTCTGCGGAGAGCCAAAATCAAAACATGCATTGATTCAAAAACGTTCAGAAATTAAATAAAAAAAACAAGTTTTTTCAAATGATAGTAAGGAGTGACATCAAAACTTAAAACACACAGAAATTACTTCGTATATGAAAGAGGCTGCTTCCTCATCAACGCCCCGCTCTTTACGCTAAAGTTTTTTACTGTTTTAGAAAGAAGAATTGAGAGAAAGAGTCAAACTTTAGCGTAAAGAGCGGGGCGTTGATGAGGAAGCAGCCTCTTTCATATACGAAGTAATTTCTGTGCGTTTTAAGTTTTGATGTCACTCCTTACTATCATTTGAAAAAACTTGTTTTTTTTATTTAAATATCTATACGGAGCGAAAGCCGCGCGACAGAGTCACATTTTGACGGGAAACACTTTAATATTATAAATTGAGCGGGCTTTGAAGGAAATTTTTTAATTTGACAAAAACTTTACGGCTGTTGAAGACTCCACTGATTTTGATATGACAGGAAGAAGAAAAGGAGGAAAGGGGCTTGGAAAAGGAGGCACAAGCATTATCGCAAAGTACTTCTTAACAATATCCAGGGTATCACAAAGCCAGCTATCTGAAGACTGGCTCGCCGCGGTGGAGTAAAATGTATATCTGGCCTAATTTACCAGGAAACCAGAGGTGTTCTTAAATATTTTTCTCGAAAATGTTATTCTTGCTGCTGTCACCTACACAGAACATGCCAAGAGAAAGACAGTAACTGCAATGGAGGTAGTCTACGCTTTGAAGCATCAAGGTCGTACATTGTATGGCTTTGGTGGTTAATGTTCCCCTGAACTCTCCCCCAACCCAACGGCCTTTTTAAAGGCCACCAAATCTTTTAGACACTTTATAGCTCAGGTTTTTGAACTTTTTCTTTGTTGTGCCTTTAAAATGTCGGTAAATACTTTTCTTTTTTCGTCTCAGGTATAATATCTAATTATAAATATGCAAACAAATTTTCTATTGATATTTTAATGTATTTAGCTTTTCCTTGCATATTTTTGAATAAAGTTGCGTATTCATACCATGGAATTATTCAAAGAAATAATTTTTGCTATTTAAGTGCACAAGCCCATTCTTTCATTGTTTGAATGAAGATAGTAGGACCGGAGGAAAATGGGTTCCTACTCTTTGATAAATTGCCGCTCGACCTTATAATTTGGACAAAATTATTCCATTAGTTATTTGCAGTAAATAAACAAATATAAAAAGCTGGCAAAATTTTAGCTAGCAAATGAATTTCCTTGAAAACTGACTCTGAGAATGAAGCCCAAAATCACGAGTTTCAAACTACAACAAAAGGCATCCGACTGTCTTTAATTTAGATTTCAGGAAATAAAAACAAATCGAATTTTAGTTGGTATTCATTTCAATGCTTTTCTTTTGTGCATTTCAATGCTAAGCATTGAGCATATTCGTTTGTTCCAACAAACAAATATTGGTCTTTTAAAATACAAGACGCCATAAACTTATAAAATTGAGCGTATTTGTGATTATATAATAAAATTTGTTGCCGTTTATTTTTTAATTTATTTATTTATGATTTATAATGTTGTTTTTTTAAGCAAAACTTGAAAATATATTGTAGAAAGGGACATTTTTCCCGTTTAAAACAATTCCTTTATCATTGGAACGTATGTTAAAACTTTTAGATAGCCTGAGATCGAAACAAATAAAAGTGGGTTTATTTGTGATTATGTAGCAACAATTCGTTATGCGTTTTAAACTTTGGCAAAAGTATTTTTCCATTTGCGTTTTATCCTTTTCCTGTTTTTTTATTTTAGTTATGATTTCTAATGTTTGTTTTTAAGCAAAACTCGAAAATATACTGTAGAAAGGAACATTTTTCTAGTTTAAAGCAATTCATTTTTTGTGTAGAACGAATATTAAACTTTCAGATATCCTTGGTTCTAAACAAATACAATGCAGTTTGCTTCAACTTTTCGTCTAGCCCCCCCCCCCCCGGCATTTCAAGAATATTATTATACCATTTTTATCTTTTCAAACATAATGCTAAAATAAAGTAAAATTTATTTTTATTAGAATGCAAATTTGACATACAAGCCTCAAAGTTTCAATATTTTGGGCTCCTAGAAATACCAGACTATAAGTAATAAAAGCCTTTGTTTCGAAAAAAAATGTATCCGGTTTTTTTTTACTCATCTTTGATTGAAAACTCTAGTGCTAAAGGGATTCTGATAAAAAAAGGGAAAATTTGTGAGGCTAATTTGTGATTTCTATTGTTTTATATTAAACAAACTCAAAAATATACTCCAGCAAGGGACATTCCTCAGGTTACAAATAGTTTAGTTTTAAATGGTAGGTATATTGAACTTTTATATAGGCTGTGATTAAAACAAATAAAAACAATTCCTTTCCACTTCCCCCCCTTCTCGGCATCTCGAAACCTTAAAACGTAATTATTGTATTTTTTAAATATAATACTAGAATAAAGTGAAATTCATTTTCATTGGAATAGGAGTTTGACACTTCTAGCCGCAAATTTAGGTGTCGTTTCTTATTGCTTTATCTTCTGTGTTTTTAGTTGGAGTCTCGGAATTAATTTCAGTGCGATTTTGCAAACACACATGCATGTATGTTACCTTGTCTGAAAGCACTTGTACTGGATTTCACTAATAAAAATTAAAAAGTGGACATAAAAAATCATAAAAGATCATTTTTCTAATTTATTGACATTGAACACTAGTTATGACGGATTTCCACTATTCTTTGCCCCTTTGATGGCAAATTACCATGGATGAAGCAATGAAAAAATGTCTAATTATAGAAAAATGATCTGTCTATCCTTTAGTTTAGGTTTCGTTCCTCAAAAGCTTACCTCCTAGTCGAAGATTCGAATAAAGGTTTTTTAGACAAACACAAGCATGGCCAAAATTCCTTAGCTCGCGCTCACAGAGAAATGTTAACCCGGGTACGGCGGTTTCCAACATTACAAATAAGTATGTGTTCAGTATTTAGTCACATTAGTGACAGAGCAAAGTAGAAAAGAGTTGAAAATGTCTGAAATTGAAGCTGAAGTGGCACCAGCATCTGTAGTATCCCAGAGCATGGCTTCACCAGCCAAGAAGGAAAAGAAAGCAAAGGCTCCAAAACTAGCTAAGGCTGCAAAACCCAAAGGGGATAAAAAGGTCAAGGCACCAGGAAACCACCCAAAATACATGGGTTTGATCACCAAATTCACTGCTGACATGAAATAACGTGGGGAACCTAGCTGTCAGGCAATTCTCAAATACATAATGGGTAATTTCCAGGTTGGCAATGATGCCAAAGTTGTGAAAATGCATCTTAAGCAAGCTTTGTAGCGTTGCCTTGCAAATAGATTTGTTATAAATCCCAAAGGTACTGGCGTAACTGTTTTTTTCAAGCTTGCAGAGCCTGTCAAGGCCGAAAATTCCAAGGCTGTAAAGCCTGCTAAGCCCACAGCTAAGAAAACCCCAGTCAAGAAAACAGCCAAACCTGCTGTAGTTAAAAAATCAACTTCAGCCAAAAGAGGCTACCAAGCCAATGGCTGGAAGCAAAAAACCTGTAAAGGTTTTCAAGAAACCCACTGTTGCCAAAAAAGCAGTAGCAGCAAAGAAATCAACACCCAAGAAGGGGCCGTCAGTCAAGAAAGCTCCTGCCAAGAAAGTGGCATCTAAAACAGCCCTTTTCAGGCCTATCAAAGCAAATGCTCGAAACTTTCTGTTCAGAAAGTTATAATTCTATATATTTCAAATTTTGACTCTCTACTTTTCCCTTTCAAGTGTAATTCAGCTGTTGTTTGAGCCCAAAAATCTGTTGCATAATATTTACTTTTGTATTCTAGCGCAATTGCTGTCTAGAAAAAAACAACCCCATTTTAAAGAATAGATTTGAAGACTGGCTCGTAAGGTTCAAGCTTGATATTAAAGTGCTCAAACAGATAAATATACAAATATATCGCCATAGCCGAATGGGTAGAGTGGCGCCTTCAAATTGCAGGAGTGGAGGTACCATTCCCTACTATTCTGAGCGAGGCTGATGAATCATAACTAATAAGATTATATAAGTCAAAAATAATAACAGATTAAAAATAACAAAGAGTAAATCGTGAGAGTTGAGGTGTCATTCCAAGTAGACTTATAAATACTAGTACTATTTTACAGTAGAACAACACAAATATAAATAGTTTCACTTAATTTATTTTTTTAAAACCCACTGTTGCCAAAAAAGCAGTAGCAGCAAAGAAATCGACACCCAAGAAGGCTCCCGACAAGAAAGTGGCATCTAAAACAGCTTTTTTCAGGCCTATCAAAGAAAATGCTCGAAACTTTCTGTTCAGAAAGTTATAATTCCATAAATTTCCAATTTTGACTCTCTACTTTTCCCTTTCAAGTATAATATAGCTGTTGTTTGAGTCCAAAAATACGTTGCATAATATTTACTTTTATATTCTAGCGCCATTGCTGTCTAAAAAAAAACAGCCCCATATTAAAGACTAGATTTGACGACTGGCTCGTAAGGTTCAAGCTTGATATTAAAGTGCTCACACTGATAAATATACAAATATTTCGCCATAGCCAAATGGGTAGAGCGGCACCTTCAAATTGCAGGAGCGGAGGTACCATTCCCTACTAGTCTGAGCGAGGCTGATGAATCAAAACTAACAAGATTATATCAATCAAAAATAATAACAGATTAAAAATAATAAAGTGTAAATCGTGAGAGTTGAGGTGTCGTTCCAACTAGACTTATAAATACTAGTACTATTTTACAGTAAAACAACACATATATAAATAGTTTCACTTAATTTTTTTTTAATTCTCGACAAAAAAGAAAAGGTTTGATAAAAAAAATTGAGACTCTAAAAATGACTGTTGTTGTTGGTATTGTTTTCTTATTTTACAATACAACATATGAATCGCAATCCTTGCAAAAACAAAACAGGAGAACCATAGATTACCTAGAAATGACTCACTAGGCGTCTGAGCAGAAATTGTTCACCCACGTAGAGCAGTTTCTTGAATATACCTTAGAAGATAGAAGATAGAATACGTTAGAAGTCTTTGATTAAGGTCAGTTGTTTTCACGGCGCTCTTGAAGGAGCAAGTACATTAGTGTTATTGATGCTTTTGAAAGACAAAAGTAGTTGAAATTTACAATGAAGTTGAGGCCGAAAACATTTGAAGGGACTTTGAACTTAGACCAATCAAAGACTAACTTTAAAGTTAGTTTTGATCTAAGAAAATTGCTTAGGCGGCACTATTGAAGGAACAAGTAGACTTTTGCTATAGATGCGATTGAAAGACCAAGGCAATTTGACCTGTACAATGGAGTTGGGCCTGACAACATATGAGGAGGAATTGGACATGGATAAATCAAAGAATAATTTTAATGTAAGTCTTAGATTTAAGTCAGCTATTTATGCGGCACTATTGAAACAACAAGCAGATTTGTGGTGTAGATGGTCTGAAAGACAAAGGTATTTGAACTGTCTAATGGAGTTGAGGCCAACTTGATTTAATTGGCGGAATGGTCAACTAAAATATCTTGGGGGCTTGTAATGTCACTTTGGTTACAAGTTTTGACTTTATTTATTGGCTTTGATAAATGTGATTCAAGTGTTGGCATTTATTTATTACCGATAGATGAAAATCAAGGAGATGTACAGCTTAGTCTCTTCTGTTTTTCTTTTTTTTCTTATAAAAGATGTAATTAGCTTGGCGCTATTAGAATAAGGAAACGAGTTTGTTACCAGAAATATTATTTTACTTTGAAAAAAGAATCATTATAATATATATATATATATATATATATAAATATATATATATATATATATATATATAAATATATATATATATATATATATATATATATATATATATATATATATATATATATATATATATATATATATGTATATATATATATATATATATATATATATATATATATATGTATATATATATATATATATATATATAAATATATACATATATATATATATATACATATATATATATATATATATATATATATATATATATATATATATATATATATATATATATATATATATATATATACTAGCTGTTGGGGTGGCGCTTCGCGCCACCCCAACACCTAGTTGGTGGGGGCGCTTCGCGCCCCCCCCAAGCCCCCCCGCGCGCGTAAGTCGTTACGCGCCATAATAGTTACGCGCCATTGTAGTTGTGTCCCTATGTCCCACCTGTGAATATAGATATATATATATATATGGTTTTAACTACGTAAAACTTGCGAATATACAACATTCTTTGCTGTCCCATTGTCTTTGCATATAAATAGATTGTCAGGTTATCCCCCTGTTTCCCCCGGTGTCCCCGTTGTAGTTGTGTCCCTGTGTCCCGGTCGTTATTTATTTTTTAGTTTTTTACCTTTTTTTAGTTTTTTTAGTTTTTTAGCTTTTTTATTTTTTTTATTAGTTTTTAGTTTTATTGTAGTTTTTGCCTTTTTTTTAGTTTTTTTAGTTTTTTAGCTTTTTTATTAGTTTTTAGTTTTTTTTGTAGTTTTTGCCTTTTTTTAGTTTTTTTAGTTTTTTAGCTTTTTTATTTTTTTTATTAGTTTTTAGTTTTTTTGTAGTTTTTGCCTTTTTTTAGTTTTTTCAGTTTTGACGTCACCTGATCCAGTTTTTTCAGGTGACGTCACCTGATCCACGATCCACAGATCCACAGACAACTTATTTTTATATATATAGATAGTTTTTTTTTTTTACTTATGTCCTGGTCGTCATTTATACTCCCTGTGTCCCGGTGCTTTGTTGATTGCTAATCGAACATTCCTTTTGTCCTGGTCGCTTTCTCTTTGAGTGTCGTCATTTATTAGTTTTTTCCTTTTTTTTTTTAGTTTTTTATTATATATAGATAGTTTTTTTTTTTTACTTATGTCCTGGTCGTCATTTATACTCCCTGTGTCCCGGTGCTTTGTTGATTGCTAATCGAACATTCCTTTTGTCCTGGTCGCTTTCTCTTTGAGTGTCGTCATTTATTAGTTTTTTCCTTTTTTTTTTTAGTTTTTTATTGGTTTTTACCTTTATTTTAGCTTATTTTTCAGTTTTTTCCTTTTTTTTAGTTTTTTTTTATTTTTTATTTTTTTTAGTTTTTTACCTTTTTTTAGTTTTTTTAGTTTTTTTAGTTTTTTAGCTTTTTTACTTTTTTTATTAGTTTTTAGTTTTTTTTTGTAGTTTTTGCCTTTTTTTAGTTTTTTCAGTTTTTTTTTAGTTTTTTATTGGTTTTTACCTTTATAGTTTTTTTAGTTTTTTAGCTTTTTTATTTTTTTTATTAGTTTTTAGTTTTTTTTTGTAGTTTTTGCCTTTTTTTAGTTTTTTCAGTTTTGACGTCACCTAATCCAGTTTTTTCAGGTGACGTCACCTGACACATCCATCCATCCATCCACAGACAACTTATTTTTATATATATAGATACTAGCTGTTGGGGTGGCGCTTCGCGCCACCCCAACACCTAGTTGGTGGGGGCGCTTCGCGCCCCCCCCAAGCCCCCCCGCGCGCGTAAGTCGTTACGCGCCATAATAGTTACGCGCCACAAGGTAAATGGGTGCCCCTGCACCAACTCGCTCTCCATATTAGCCCTTTCTCAGATGACGGTGGATCCTTCCCACTGGGAATTGGAGACCTGCCCTGTTTGGACGGGACTTAGCGTATCCCTTCATTTTTCCACCTTTTCCTCTTCCTGACATGGTTTCTAGGTTACAGAATTTATTCGGACTCATCTTGATCGCGAACAAATTGAAAATGATGTCTAGTCTTGAAAGCGCAATTAATTTATACCGGCCAGAGAACTGAGTTCCTCTGACAAAAGAATTGTGCGCGAACTGTAGTTAGTATTTAAATGGGTCAAATTTTATAAACGCTATTAATTTGACAATTGGATTTCGTTAAGGCAGCTTTTAACCTTGGCTCCAAAAACTTCAGGAAAAGCAGCACAAAAAGAAAGTAAGGCGCAGAAAAATATCATTAACACTGATAAGAAAAAGGAAACGAAAGAGGAAGGAAAGCTACGCCAATTACATTTACAAAGTTCTCAAGCAAGTGCATCCCGACACGTGTTTTTAGCAAGGCAATGAGCCCCATGAATAGCTTTGTCTATGACATCTTTGAAAGGATTGCTGCGAAAGCCTCTCGTCTATCTCACTACAACAAGAGGTCCACCATAACTAGCAGAGAGGTTCAAACTGGTGTGAGGCTGCTACTACCCAAAGAACTTGCCAAACACGCTGTTAGTGAAGGCACTAAATCTGTAACAAAATACACAAGCTCCAAATAAGGGGTTATCCCTTGACTATTAGTGCTCAGTCAACCGGACCCTCTCAAATCACCCTTTAAAGGGCTAAAACCTTATTTCAAATTCTCTACTCTCAAATTGCTTTCATTACTCCTGGCTTTGATTTGTGAAATCTTGGGTAAACTAAGACCCATACTAAACCACGATTAAAACAATAAAAAGGGTCCCTGTTTAGAAGGCTGGTCTCAATTTGCTTGCTGTATAGAAAATAATATATATCGCCGAATAGTTAAAGAGAATAGAAAAGGGGGCCTCGACATCAAGCCATGGCCAATTGTAGAAAAAGCCAAGAGATATGGTCCGATTGAGTGAAAGGCAAATCTGGCATTAACCCCCTTATTAGGATTGCATAAAAATGAGTCTGTTCATTTTTTGGGGGTATTTTCGGATTTATTAGACTGGCCTAAATTGGCTTTTGGTGTCTTTTACTTTTTATTAGATAGTTTGGATCTTGTTTAATGCCGCGCCGAATCTTATAATTTAATTTTGAAATAATTATGCCTCCTTGAGTCATGCCTTTTTTTTCACTGAACACTACGATCTTTAACGTAGTTTCATCTGTTTGTTTATTCCATTTAGTGGCCCTTAAAAGGGCCGTTGGTTAAGATGCAATTGCGGTGAACTAGGGTACTTAAGCTCTCTCCACACGGATATGACGGGCAAGTTGAATACCTTTGGGTATGATGGTCACCCTTTTGGCGTGAATGGCACACATGTTGGTATCCTCAAAAATTCCAACTAAGTATGCCTCGCTGGCTTCTTGTAAGGCCATCACAGCCAAACTCTGGATCCTCAAGTCAGTTTTTAAATCTTGGGTAATCTCTCGCACAAGTCTCTGAAAGGGCAATTTTCTTATTAATAGTTCGGTACTCTTTTGATAGCGACGAATTTCTCTCAGGGCTACGGTTCCGGGCCTGTATCTGTGTGGTTATTTCACCCCTCCGGTAGCAGGAGCCAACTTACGTGCTGCCTTGGTCGCAAGCTGCTTTCTAGGTGCCTTTCCACCCGTTGATTTTCTTGCATTTTCTTTTGTCCTAGCCATGTTGATAGTTTGCCTCTCTTTCAAAGAATCAGTGTTGCCAAGTTAGACGGAGAGGATTATGCTTTCTTGAGCCCAAAATTACGCTTTTTTGGACATATTAATGCTACGCTTTTATATTTTCCCAGGTTTCACGTAAAAGTTGATCAGTTGAGACAAGTCGAATTCTGTCTTATCTTAATAAAGGTTCTGTAAAGTAAAGTAAAGACTACGGCATTAGACTTTACAGTCCACACCGGTGGTGCTGATCTCCGTTTCTTGGCCCAATTCGGTTCACGTTTTTCGTCTTTTTTTGCAGGTCGTCTTTCTTCTCGAAGCGGTTGAAGACATTTGAAAACCATAGTGTATTACATCATCATCAAAATTTTTCTTCAGATACATTAAAAATAGAAGGAAAAACACGGTTCATATTCAATGATCTTCTTCATTTTTGCTTTCAGATTTGGACTGCTTGACCAGGGGGTGGGATGGCTACGTAGAGGTTCTTGGTATTATGGAGCTTGATCTGATTGCCTGTAGGGACATATTTGTTGCAAACTGTTTCTTTTTTTCTTAGTCACGATTTTTTGACCAACACGGCTTCAATAATCTTTCTTTCTTTCTTATTTCTTTCAATCATTCTTTCTTCAACCTATTCCGCTTTTTTTGTCTTGACATCACTGAACCAAGATAAAAATTCTTTCTGAGCCTGCGTTCGAATGTGGTAGCGAGAACACCTTCAAGGCAAGTTCTGCCAGATCTGGAAAACTCTTTCGTCGGTAAAGATTCTCATTTCGAGCATTTTTTCCACATCAAGTCTGTAGTAATTTTTCTCACATCTATCTTTTCAGAGTCACTAAAAGTATGTGGCAGCTTGCGCCACTGCGAGTCAATATCTTTGAGTTTTTGCATGATACTTGGAAATCAGTTCACTACGACACCTAGTGACGAAATACTGGTTCTTTCAGTTCCCAGGCCCATCTTGGGATTAACAAACTGAAGGGACTTCAAATAAGGATCACCGTGCGGGAAGCGCTTGAGCGTCTGTGTCGCTGCGGTAATTTAGAAACCTAAACACCTAAACGCTCTGCAGAAAATTTTACTTTAGTTTGGTCGAAAAATTATAACCATCTTAATTGATAACCGTAACCATCTTAAATTGATATACCATCTTTGGTGTTCGTTTTATTGATTTGATTAAATAAAAAAAACAAGTTTTTTAAACTGAAAGTAAGGAGCGACATTAAAACTTAAAACGAACAGAAATTACTTCGTATATGAAAGGGCTTCCTCATCAACGCTCCGCTCTTCACGCTAGAGTTTGACTCTTCCTCTCAACTCTTCTTTTTAAAACAGTAAAAAACTGTAGCGTAAAGAGCGGGGTGCTGATTAGGAAGCAGCCCCTTTCATATACGAAGTAATTTCTGTTCGTTTTAAGTTTTAATGTCGCTCCTTACTTTCAGTTGAAAGAACTTCTTTTTTTTATTTAATTTCTGAACGTTTTTGAATCAATGCATGTTTTGATTTTGGCTCTCCGCAGAGGAATAATTAAAACGAAATTTGCATATTTTTTTTCCTTTTTTTGGCTTAAATGGCTTTCTCATAATTTTGATCGAATGATTTGAGAAAAAAGAGCGGGGGAGGAAGCCTAGCTGCCCTCCAATTTTTTGGTTAAATAAAAAGGCAACTAGAACTTTTAATTTTTTACGAATCTTTTTATTATTAAAAGATATACGTAACTTATAAATTAGCTTACGTAAATAATTTTTTATTCTCATGTTTTTATTACACATATGAGAGGGTTCACCCCCTCGTCAGTACCTCTCTCTTTACACTAAATCTTAAATTTTGTCCCGATTTATTAAGAATGACCCCTGAATCACAAAAGCCGTAGAATAAACAGTTGACATTACGATAAATACTTTAGCGTAAAGTGCGAGGTATTAGGAGGAGGTGAGCCCCTCATATGGGTAATAATTTCTGTATTTTTAAGTTGCAATGTTGCTCCTTACTTCCAGATGAAAAAAAATTTCATATTGATTTTTTCATTGTTTTTTTTTTAATAATGCTAGTAAATCCTGCACTCCCTTCAAGGAAATTTTCTTCCCCCATAACAAATTCCTCGATGGAAAGATCTCCCAGTATATCCCCCTCTTCTCAGCCCCTTCCCCCAACCAAAAAAATCCTCCTGAAAACGCCTGTACACTTCCCAATAACCATTACTATATGTAAGCACTGGTCAAAGTTTGTAACTTGTAGCCCCTCCCACGGGGACTGTGGAGGAGTAAGTCGTCTCCAAAGACATAGTTATAAGGTTTTTCGACTACGTTGAACAAAATGGCTATCTCAGAATTTTGATCCGTTGACTTTGGGAAAATAAATAGTGTGCGAGGGGGCCTAGGTGCCCTCCAATTTTTTTGGTCACTTAAAAAGGGCACTAGAACTTTTCATTTCTGTTAAAATGAGCCCTCTTGCAACATTCTAGGACAACTGGGTCGATACAATCACCCCTGGGAAAAAAAACAAACAACAAATAAACACGCATCCGTGATCTGCCTTCTGGCAAAAAATACAAAATTCCACATTTTCGTAAATAGGAGCTTGATACGCTGAATCTGATGGTTTAATTTTCGTTAAGATTCTATGACTCTTAGGTGTTGTTTCCTCCTATTTTCTAAGATAGCGCAAATTTTCTCAGGCTCTTAACTTTTGATACGTAAGACTAAACTTGATGAAATTTATATATTTAAAATAAGCATTAAAATGCGATTCTTTTGATGTAGCTATTGGTATAAAAATTCCATTTCTTAGAGTTTTGCTTCTATTGAGCCGGGTTGCTCCTTACTACAGTTCGTTACCACGAACTGTTTGACTTTATGAGTTGTTCTACATCGTCTTAAATTATGCTACGATTACTCTATCTTAAGGAGGATTATGCTTGGATGCTTTTGGTTTCTAATTACGCTACCTTCCGCATAATTATGCTAAATCTGACAACACTGCTCTCGGCAAGTTTTGCCAGATCTGGAAAACTCTTTCGTCGGTAAAGTTTCTCATTTCGAGCATTTTTCTCCACATCAAATCTGTAGTAATTTTTCTCACATCCATCTTTTCAGAGTCACTAAAAACATGTGGCGGCTTGCACCACTGGGAGTCAGTATTTTCCACATAATTATACTACATCGGGCAACACTGAAAAGAATGAATAAACGAATCAATACCTAGTGGCTATATCTATACGGAGCGCCAGCCATGCGACAGAGTCACATTTTGACGGGAAAGACTTTAATAATATAAATTGCGCGGGATTTGAAGGAAACTTCCTAGTTTGACAAAAAAATTTCAGCTGTTGACGACTCCACTGAATTTAATATGACAGGAAGAGAAAAGGAGGTGCAAAACGTCATCGCAAATTTCTTCGTGACAATATCCAGGGTATCTTAAAGCCAGCTATCAGAAGACTGGCTCGCCGTGGTGGTGTAAAACCTATATCTGGCCTAATTTACGAGGAAACCAGAGGTGTTCTTAAGCTTTTTATCGAAAATGTTATTCGTGATGCTGTCATATACACAGAACATACCAAGAGAAAGACAGTAAAAGCGATGGATGTAGTCTACGCCCTGAAACGTCAAGGTCGTACATTGTATGGCTTTGGTGGTTAATGGTCCCCCTGAACTGTCCCTCTACCCAACGGCCTTTTTAAAGGCTACCAAATCTTTTAGACACTTTCTAGCTCAGGTTTTTGAGCCTTTTCTTTTCTGTGCCTTTAAAATGTCGGCAAATACTTTTTTTTTCGTCTCAGGTATAATATCTGATTAGAAATATGCAAACAAATTTTCCATTGCTATTTTTAGATTTTTCCTTATATATTTTTGAATAAAGTTGCGTATTCACACAATGGAGTTATTCAAAGAAATAATTGTTGCTATTTAATTGTACCAGCCAATTCTTTTATGTTTGATTGAAGATAGTAGGAACGGAGGAAAATGGGTTCCTACTCTTTGCTAAATTGCCGCTAGACCTTACAATTTGGATAAAAGTATTGCATTAGTTACTTGCAGTTATTAAACAAATATGAAAAGCTGGCCAAATTTTAGCTGGCAAATGAATTTCCTTGTAAACTGACTCTGAGAATGAATCCCAAAATCTTGAGTTTCAAACTGCAACAAAAGGCATCCAACTGTCTTTAATTTAGAGGTTGGGAAATAAAAGCAAATCGACTTTTGGCTGGTATTCATTTCAATGCTTGTCTTTTGTGCATTTCAATGCTAAGCATTGAGCATATTAGTTTGTTCCAACACTGCTTTTGGTCTTTTAAAATACAAGACGCTATAAACCCATAGAATTGAGTTTATTTGTGATTATATAGTAACAATTTGTTGCCGTTTTTCTTAAATTTATTATTTATGATTTATAATGTTGTTTTTTTAAGCAAAACTTGAAAATATACCGTAGAAAGGGACGTTTTTTCCGTTTAAAACAATTCCTTTATCAGGGGAGCGTATATTAAAACTTTCAGATAGCCTGAGATCGAAACAAATAAAAGTGGGTTTATTTGTGATTATATAGCAACAATTCGTTATGCGTTTTTAACTTTGGCAACAAATGTTTGCCATTTGTGTTTTAACCTTTTGCGTTTTTTTTTTATTTATGATTTCTAATGTTTGTTTTTAAGCAAAACTCGAAAATATACTGTAGAAAGGAATATTTTTCTAGTTTAAAGCAATTTCTTTTTTGTGTAGAACGAATATTAAACTTTCAGATATCCTGGGATTGAAACAAATAAAATGCAGTTTGCTTCAACTATACGTCCAACCCCCTCTGCATCTCACAAATATTATAACACTATTTTTATTTTTTCAAATATAATGCTAAAATAAAGTGAAATTTAATTTTATTAGAATGCAAATTTGACATACAAGCCTCAAAGTTTCAATATTTTGGGCCTATTGAAATACAAGACTACAAGTAATAAAAGCCTTTGTCTCGAAAAACAATGCACCAAATCCATTAATGACCTGAAAGAACGTGAGGGACCTAACCTTCAGGCCATTCTCAAATTCATAATGGATAATTTCCAGGTTGGAAATGATGCCAAAGTTGCGACTATGCATCTTAAGCAAGCTTTGAAGCGTTGCCTTGCAAACAGAAATGTTATAAATCCCAAAGGTACTGGCGTAACTGGTTCTTTCAAGCTTGCAAGGCCTGTCAAGGCCAAAAATTCCAAGGCTCTAATGCCTGTCAAGCCCAAAGCTAAGAAAGCCTTAGTCAAGAAAACAGCCAAACCTACTGCAGCTAAAAAGTCAACTTCAGACAAAAAGGCTACCGAGCCAATGGCTGGTAGCAAAAAAACTGTAAAGGTTTTCAAGAAACCCACTGTTCCCAAAAAAGCAGTAGCAGCAAAGAAATCGATACCCAAGAAGGGGCCGTCAGTCAAGAAAGCTCCCGCCAAGCAATTGGCATCTAAAAGGTCACTAGCTAAGAAACTAGCTAAAAAGTAATGTGTGCAATAAGTTATCCTGCAGTATCAAACAGCCCTTTTCAGGGCTATCAAAGCAAATGCTCGAACCTTTCTGTTAATAAAGTTATAATGCTATAAATTTCCAATTTTAACTCTCTACTATTCCCTTTCAAGTATAATTCAGCTGTTGTTTGAGCCCCAAAATACGTTGCATAATATTTACTTTTGTATTCTAGCGCTATTGCTGTCTAAAAACAACCATATTAAAGACTAGATTTGACGGCTGGCTCTTAACATTCAAGCTTGATATTAAAGTCCTCACAATGATAAACGAACAATTTCTGCTCAAAGGCCTAGCTAGTCCTAGGTAATCTGTAGTTCTTCTTTTTTGCATTTGCAAAGATTGCGATTCATGTGTTGTATTGCTAAATCAGAAAACAATACCAACAACAACAGTCATTTTTAGAGTCTAAACTTTTTGTATAGTATATTCTAACGTATATTCACGGAACCGCTCTACCAGGGCAAACAATTTATGCTCAGAGGCCTAGCGAATCAATTCTAGGTAATCTGTAGCTCTTCTTTTTGTTTTTGCAAAGATTGCTGTATTGTTAAATAGGAAAAAAACACCAACAACAACAGTCATTTTTAGAGTCTAAACTTTTTGTATCGTATATTCTAACGTATATTCAGGGAACTGCTCTACCTGGGTGAACAATTTCTGCTCAAAAGCCTAGCGAGTCATTTCTTGGTAATCTGTGGTTCTTCTTTTTTGTTTTTCCAAAGTTTGCGATTCATGTGTTGTATTTTTAAATAAGAAACAAATACCAACAACAACAGTCATTTTTAGAGTCTAAATTTTTTGAATCGTATATTCTAACCTCTATTCAGGTAACCGCTCTACCTGCGCGAACAATTTCTGCTAAGAGGCCTAGCCAGTCATTTCTAGGTAATCTGTGGTTCTTCTTTTTGTATTTGCAAAGATTGTGATTCATGTGTTATATTGTTAAATAAGAAAACAATACCAACAACAACAGTCATTTTTAGAATCTAAACTTTTTGTATCGTATATTCTTACGTATATTCAAGGAACCGCTCTACCTGGGCGAACAATTTCTCCTCAGAGGCCTAGCGAGTCATTTCTAGGTAATCTGTGGTTCTTCTTTTTTGTTTTTGCAAAGATTGCGATTCATGTGTTGTATGGTTAAATAAAAAAACAATACCAACAACAACCGTCATTTTTACAGTCTAAAATTTTTGTATTAAACCTTTTCTTTTTTGTCGAAGATTTGAAAAAAGAGAAATTTAGCGAAACTATTTTTATTTGTGTTATTTTACTGTAAAATAGTACTACTATTTATAAGTCCAGTTGGAATGACACCTCAGCTCTCACGATTTACAGTTTGTTATTTTTAATCTGTTATTATTTTGATTGATATAATCATATTAGTTATGATTCATCAGACTCGCTCAAACTAGTCGGGAATGGCACCTCCACTCCCGCAATTTGAAGGTTCCGCTCTGCCCATTCGGCTATGGCGATATATTTTTCAATATCAAAATATTTGTATATTTTTCAATGTGAGCACTTTATTATCTAACTTGAGCCTTACGAGCCAGCCGTCAAATCTATTCTTCAGCCAGGGGTAGATGCTTAAGATGCAAACCCCAGCAATTGGCTTGGTAGCCCTTTTGGCTCAAGTTGACTTTTTAACTGAAGTAGGTTTGGCTGTTTTCTTGACTAAGGTTTTTTTTAGCTGTGGGCTTGGCAGGCTTTACAGCATTTGAATGTTCGTCCTTGACAGGCCTTGCAAGCTTGAAAGAAGCAATTACACCATTACCTTTGGGATTTATAACAACACACCTGCATGCATGTTACATTGTCTGAAATCACCTGTACTGGATTTCACTAATAAAAAATAAAAAGTGGACATCGTGGATCTAAATAGCTAGCAAAAAGTTTTTATTGACATTGAATACTAGTTTTGACGGATTTCCACTATTCTCTGCCCCTTTGCTGCCAAATTACCATGGATGAAGCAATAGAAAACATGTCTAACTATGGAAAAATGACTTCTCTTTCCTTTAGTTTAGGTTTCGTTCCTCAAAAGCTTACCTTCTAACCAAAAATTCAAATAAAGCCATTTCAAACAAACACAAGCACGGCCGAAATTCCTTAGCTCGCTCACACAGAGAAATGTTAACCTGGGTAAGGCGGTTTCCAACTTTGAAAACAAGCATGTATTCAGCATTTAGTCGCACTAGTGACAGAGAAAAGTAGAAAAGAGTTGAAAATGTCTGAAATTGAAGTTGAAGTGCCACCAGCATCTGTAGAATCCCAGAGCATGGCTAAACTAGCCAAGATGGAAAAGAAAGCGAAAGCTCCAAAACCAGCCAAGGCTGCAAAACCTAATGGGGATAAAAAGGTCAAGGCACAAGGAAACCACCCAAAATACACAGAAATGATCACTAAATCCATTGCTGACCTAAAAGAACATGGGGGACCTAGCCGTCAGGTCATTTTCAAATACATAATGGGCAATTTCCAGGTTGGCACTGATGCCAAAGCTGTGAAAATGCATCTTAAGCAAGCTTTAAAGCGTTGCCTTGCAAATAGCATGTAGAAAGTTTGACGAAAAAAACATAACAAGTTTCTAGAAAGCACAAAGTAAGATACATTAAGTCTCTCGAAAAAAGAATCCACATAGAACAAGTTTCACGAGCAAAAACAGTAAGCATCATGTTTTACGAACAAACACCAACACGCAACAAGTTCAAGAAGATAAACATCATGATAAATTAAGTTTCACAAAAGAATAAAAAAACATAGAATAACTTTAACGAGAAAAATATAAAGATAAATTAAGAAAATCAGCAAGCAACACATTTCATGGAAATTTAATCCACATGCAACAAGTTTCACGAACAAAAATCTGCCTATATAATGTTTCACGAAGAAAAAACTGCATACAACAAATTTCACGACGAAAACTATGTTGAAAAATTTAGACATTTATTATAGCCACAAAGATTGTCCCAGAGCAAAGCGGTGGTTTTAGCCATTTTATGGTGCAAAAAAACAATTGTAGCTAAAAAAAAGCTAAAAAGCAATTGTTTGAAAATTCTGAGGTATTCAATTGTCTTAAAATTGTCAAAATAACATACACATACTGAGACACATAGTTGTATATAATAGAACTTCAGCTATAATGGAGAAGGGTCTGTGGTTCTTTGTGTAGGCTGGGAGTGAAGTGTGCCTTGAGCATCGAAAAATGAGTATCTAAATCTTGGTGGGTCTTTTGATGAAATTAGCGAAATTTCCAAGCGTCGCAACGTACAACACTTGTTGAAAATATATTGAGATATTTCTTGATCGTTTGGATTAAACGTGCAATTTTGTGTATATAATAGGTCCTTGCGAATTTCCAATTTTGTTCATGTTGCAGTATCGAGTGATTGGCAAGCCAATGCACAAAAGGTCATATTTGAATATCAACTGTCTGATCCTCATCCCATAGCCTCTTCAATCACTTTGTCCTCTTTTGGTCATCAAATCACATTTCTTGGTCTTTAGCACCTTTTAACCATCATGACTTGTCAAAAATTGATCAAGTACTTTAGCACCTTTTAACCATCATGACTTGTCAAAAATTGATCAAGTACTTTTTAGCTCGTCGGCATGTTCAATTCTTAATAAATTGTGTGTCCTGTTTCATCACCTTTAGAAGTCACTCTAGTTACCTCGAAAAGAGAGTTGGATCTTTCTAGAAATGTGATAATGCTGAAATGTGTCATTCCCCAATGGAATTAGTTGTTGAGACCTTCCGGTGGAATTGCTTTGGTCTCCGCTAGTATTGTCTGATGGGTTTCCCACTTTTATTTAGTTCAAGGTTCTTTTTGCTTGTATTTTATACATTATAGGCCTCCTTCACGTTTGGTGTTTCGTTTGTTGTGTTTTCATTGCTTTTTCTGTGTTTTAATAATACTTGTAAATTTTAGTTTATTAATAAAATTTGTAGGTACAATAAAAGTTTGTATCTTTTAGATTTCTTGCTCAAGAAGAAAACTTACATGTGAACCAGGTATGTGAACGATTTAATCATTTTAGAAGGTTGGGTGGGAATTCTCCGCCGCTTGCAATTGGTTATCACGTAGAAAGTATCCTCGAATAATGATATATGAGATGCTTTCATAGTCTACTTATCTAGCGCTCCATGTCCTATAGGAACAATTACTTTTGGATCTTAATTTGGACGAAAAGCTTTTGATTATAAGGGTCCCCTGAAATAAAAAAAAAAATTGAAAGAATTGAAAAATCTCTCGTCAAAGTGAAACCTTTTTTCTTTTTTCAGTTTTCTTTTTCTTCTTTATTTTTCAGACGTCATATGTAAACCCTCAGCACAAAAATACATACAACTTATTTTTATTTATATAGAAAATAGTGTAACAGACATACAATTTATTTTTATATAGATAGATAATTAGTGGGCAATATTTTGTTAAAAATCAACTACATCTATGTATTTATTTTTTAAGGAATGGTAATTATTACTTTCCTCAGGATCAGAAATGAAAAGTTATCCTTAAAACAAATGTTTAAGATTCTTAAACAGCCTGACGTCAAAGCAAAACTATAAAATCAAGTATTTTATATCTGAGTTTTATTAATAAGGAATATTTCCCATTAATTATCTTTTTAAATTATTCTTTGGTTGAAGTCACCGCTAATTATTCTAATTATACCGCTAATAATTATTAATTATCCTTTGGTTGAAGTCACCGCTCATACTGTGATTACTTCTGTAGGCAGCACCAACCTTTTTACTTTTTTCAGTTTTCTTTTTATTCTTTATTTTTCAGACGTCATATGCAAACCCTCAACACAAAAATACATACAACTTATTTTTATATATATAGAAGATAGCGTAACAGACATACAATTTATTTTTAAATAGATAGATAATTAGTGGGTAATATTTTGTTGAAACATCAACTACATCTTTGTATCTATTTTTTAAGGAATGGTAATTATTACTTTCCTCAGGATCAGAAATAAAAAGTTATCCTTAAAACAAATGTTTAAGATTTTTAAAAAGCCTGACGTCAAAGCGAAACTATATCATCAAGTACTTTATAATTGAGTTTTATTACTAAGCCAGTGTAGCACAGCGGTATGTGCATCCGTACACAGCTATATGCGGGAGGTCGCAGGTTCGAATCCTGCCACTGGAAATTTTTTAAATATTTTGAATATTGAAAAAAAACCTCTATTTATAATTATTACATGACACATTCTATTTTGAGTAATAAATTTACTTTGGGATGCTGTTTTTTGACCAGATTATTGCTATCTGACCAACAATGATGAGACTGAATTTTTCAAAAATATTTAAACATAGGAAAATTAATTGTTTTTTGCTGTTAAAATAATCAGTGAAACTCTAGAGATCTATGGTTTGGAGTCAGAGAATTTTGCATAATATTCCAAACAAGGGAGTTTTAAAAAGATAATTAGTGGGCAATATTTTTTTGAAAGATCATTAACTTTATGGTCAAGCAGTGATTTAATTTAATGATTTAAATTGTTAACTACAATGTTTATTATTACATGAATCCTACTATCTTGAGTAATAAATTTACTTTTGGATATGTTGTGTTTCGACTAGGTTGCGGCCATATCATGAACAATAATGAGACTAAATTTTTCAAAGATTAAACAAAGAAAAATACAATTTTTCTCTGTTGAAATAATAAATGAAACTCCCGAGAACTATGCGTTGAAGTCAGTGAAACATGGCATAATATTCCAGGGAAGGGACTTTTAAAAAGAAACTCGTTGGGCAATAGTTTGTTAAAAGATCATTAACTTTATGGCCAAGCAATGATTTAATTTTTAATAGTATTTATTGTTAACTAAAAAGCATTTGATGTAGCAATTTTTCTAAAGTAAGCCACTAAACAGTTTTTTTACGATTTTTATTACTCCGTTTATTGCGGAGATAGATAAAGAATGAAAGATGTTTTCGATACGAGTAATTTTTTTTCGCTGTTGAAAAAATCAGTCAAACTCCAGAGATCTATGCTTTGAAGTCATGGAAATATGACACAATATTCCAGAGAAGAGAGTTTTTAAAAGATAACTAGTGGGCAATATTTGGTTGAAAGATCATTAATTTTATGGTCAAGCAGTGATTTAATTTGTTATGATGGTTTTTGTTAACAGCAATTTATTTAAAGTAAGCCACTAACCAGTTTTTTTGCGATTTTTAAGAACTCCGTTATTGGCGGAAATACATAAAGAATAAAAGATGTTTTCGATACGAATAATTTGTTTTCTCTGTTGAAATAATCAGTGAAACTCCAGAGATCTATGCTTTGCAGTCAGGAAAATATGGCATAATATTCCAGAGAATGGAGTTTTAAAAAGATAATTAGTGGGCAATATTTTGTTGAAAGATCATTAACTTTATGGTCAAGCAGTGATTTAATTTTAAACGATGTTTATTGTTAACTACAATGTTTATTATTACATGAATCCTGCTATCTTGAGTAATAAATTTACCCTTTGGGATATGTCGTGTGTTGACTAGGTTGCAGCTATCTCAATCAACAATGACGAAGTTTTATGAACAAATATCCATACACAACAAATTCCACGAACTAAACAGGCTCCACAAATAGAAAAATCAATTTACAAGTTTCACGATGAGAAAAAATCAACATGCAACAAGTTTCAATAAAGAAGAAATGAGAACAAAACAAATTTTTAAAGATATAAATCAAGATACATTAAGGTTTTTGAAGAAAAAATCCAAATGCATCAAGTTTCACGAAAATTTAGCTTGCATCATGTTCCACGAAAAGGAATATCATGATAACTAAAGTTTCACGAGAGAATAAATTAACAAACGACAATTTTCACAAAGAAAATGTCAAGATAAATTAAGTTTCATGAACAAAAATCAGCACGCAAAATTTCCAAGAACAAAACCAGTTTCACGTGAAGAAAAATAAATGTACAAGTTTTACAAAGAGAAAAATGAGCATGTAGAAAGTTTGACGAAAAAAACATAACAAGTTTCTAGAAAGCACAAAGTAAGATACATTAAGTCGCTCGAAAAAAGAATCCACATAGAACAAGTTTCACGAGCAAAAACAGTACGCATCATGTTTCACGAACAAACACCAACACGCAACAAGTTCAAGATGATAAACATCATGATAAATTAAGTTTCACAAAAGAATAAAACAACATAGAATAAGTTTAACGAGAAAAATATAAAGATAAATTAAGAAAATCAGCAAGCAACACATTTCACGGAAATTTAATCCACATGCAACAAGTTTCACGAACAAAAATCTGCCTATATAATGTTTCACGAAGAAAAAACTGCATACAACAAATTTCACGACGAAAACTATGTTGAAAAATTTAGACATTTATTATAGCCACAAAGATTGTCCCAGAGCAAAGCGGTGGTTTTAGCCATTTTATGGTGCAAAAAAACAATTGTAGCTAAAAAAAAGCTAAAAAGCAATTGTTTGAAAATTCTGAGATATTCAATTGTCTTAAAATTGTCAAAATAACATACACATACTGAGACACATAGTTGTATATAATAGAACTTCAGCTATAATGGAGAAGGATCTGTGGTTCTTTGTGTAGGCTGGGAGTGAAGTGTGCCTTGAGCGTCGAAAACTGAGTATCTAAATCTTGGTGCGTCTTTTGATGAAATTAGCAAAATTTTCAAGCGTCGCAACGTACAACACTTGTTGAAAATATATTGAGATATTTCTTGATCGTTTGGATTAAACGTGCAATTTTGTGTATATAATAGGTCCTTGCGAATTTCCAATTTTGTTCATGTTGCAGTATCGAGTGATTAAATCAATTTACAAGTTTCACGATGAGAAAAATCAACAAGCAACAAGTTTCAATAAAGAAGAAATGAGAACAAAACAAATTTTTAAAGATATAAATCAAGATACATTAAGGTTTTTGAAGAAAAAATCCAAATGTATCAAGTTTCACGAAAATTTAGCTTGCATCATGTTCCACGAAAAAGAATATCATGATAACTAAAGTTTCACGAGAGAATAAATCAACAAACGACAATTTTCATAAAGAAAATGTCAAGATAAATTAAGTTTCATGAACAAAAATCAGCACGCAAAATTTCCAAGAACAAAACCAGTTTCACATGAAGAAAAATAAATGTACAAGTTTTACAAAGAGAAAAATGAGCATGTAGAAAGTTTGACGAAAAAAACATAACAAGTTTCTAGAAAGCACAAAGTAAGATACATTAAGTCTCTCGAAAAAAGAATCCACATAGAACAAGTTTCACGAACAAAAACAGTACGTATCATGTTTCACGAACAAACACCAACACGCAACAAGTTCAAGAAGATAAACATCATGATAAATTAAGTTTCACAAAAGAATAAAACAACATAGAATAAGTTTAACGAGAAAAATATAAAGATAAATTAAGAAAATCAGCAAGCAACACATTTCACGGAAATTTAATCCACATGCAACAAGTTTCACGAACAAAAATCTGCCTATATAATGTTTCACGAAGAAAAAACTGCTAACAACAAATTTCACGACGAAAACTATGTTGAAAAATTTAGACATTTATTATAGCCACAAAGATTGTCCCAGAGCAAAGCGGTGCTTTTAGCCATTTTATGGTGCAAAAAAACAATTGTAGCTAAAAAAAGCTAAAAAGCAATTGTTTGAAAATTCTGAGGTATTCAATTGTCTTAAAATTGTCAAAATAACATACACATACTGAGACACATAGTTGTATATAATAGAACTTCAGTTATAATGGAGAAGGGTCTGTGGTTCTTTGTGTAGGCTGGGAGTGAAGTTTGCCTTGAGCGTCGAAAACTGAGTATCTAAATCTTGGTGGGTCTTTTGATGAAATTAGCAAAATTTTCAAGTGTCGCAACGTACAACACTTGTTGAAAATATATTGAGATATTTCTTGATCGTTTGGATTAAACGTGCAATTTTGTGTATATAATAGGTCCTTGCGAATTTCCAATTTTGTTCATGTTGCAGTATCGAGTGATTAAATCAATTTACAAGTTTCACGATGAGAAAAATCAACATGCAACAAGTTTCAATAAAGAAGAAATGAGAACAAAACAAATTTTTAAAGATATAAATCAAGATACATTAAGGTTTTTGAAGAAAAAATTCAAATGCATCAAGTTTCACGAAAATTTAGCTTGCATCATGTTCCACGAAAAAGAATATCATGATAACTAAAGCTTCACGAGAGAATAAATCAACAAACGACAATTTTCACAAAGAAAATGTCAAGATAAATTAATTTTCATGAACAAAAATCAGCACGCAAAATTTCCAAGAACAAAACCAGTTTCACGTGAAGAAAAATAAATGTACAAGTTTTACAAAGAGAAAAATGAGCATGTAGAAAGTTTGACGAAAAAAACATAACAAGTTTCTAGAAAGTACAAAGTAAGATACATTAAGTCTCTCGAAAAAACAATCCACATAGAACAAGTTTCACGAGCAAAAACAGTACGCATCATGTTTCACGAACAAACACCAACACGCAACAAGTTCAAGAAGATAAACATCATGATAAATTAAGTTTCACAAAAGAATAAAACAACATAGAATAAGTTTAACGAGAAAAATATAAAGATAAATTAAGAAAATCAGCAAGCAACACATTTCACGGAAATTTAATCCACATGCAACAAGTTTCACGAACAAAAATCTGCCTATATAATGTTTCACGAAGAAAAAACTGCATACAACAAATTTCACGACGAAAACTATGTTGAAAAATTTAGACATTTATTATAGCCACAAAGATTGTCCCAGAGCAAAGCGGTGGTTTTAGCCATTTTATGGTGCAAAAAAACAATTGTAGCTAAAAAAAGCTAAAAAGCAATTGTTTGAAAATTCTGAGGTATTCAATTGTCTTAAAATTGTCAAAATAACATACAAATACTGAGACACATAGTTGTATATAACAGAACTTCAGCTATAATGGAGAAGGGTCTGTGGTTATTTGTGTAGGCTGGGAGTGAAGTGTGCCTTGAGCGTCGAAAACTGAGTATCTAAATCTTGGTGCGTCTTTTGATGAAATTAGCAAAATTTTCAAGCGTCGCAACGCACAACACTTGTTGAAAATATATTGAGATATTTCTTGATCGTTTGGATTAATCGTGCAATTTTGTGTATATAATAGGTCCTTGCGAATTTCCAATTTTGTTCATGTTGCAGTATCGAGTGATTAAATTAATTTACAAGTTTCACGATGAGAAAAATCAACATGCAACAAGTTTCAATAAAGAAGAAATGAGAACAAAACAAATTTTTAAAGATATAAATCAAGATACATTAAGGTTTTTGAAGAAAAAACCCAAATGCATCAAGTTTCACGAAAATTTAGCTTGCGTCATGTTCCACGAAAAAGAATATCATGATAACTAAAGTTTCACGAGAGAATAAATCAACAAACGACAATTTTCACAAAGAAAATGTCAAGATAAATTAAGTTTCATGAACAAAAATCAGCACGCAAAATTTCCAAGAACAAAACCAGTTTCACGTGAAGAAAAATAAATGTACAAGTTTTACAAAGAGAAAAATGAGCATGTAGAAAGTTTGACGAAAAAAACATAACAAGTTTCTAGAAAGCACAAAGTAAGATACATTAAGTCTCTCGAAAAAACAATCCACATAGAACAAGTTTCACGAGCAAAAACAGTAAGCATCATGTTTCACGAACAAACACCAACACGCAACAAGTTCAAGAAGATAAACATCATGATAAATTAAGTTTCACAAAAGAATAAAACAACATAGAATAAGTTTAACGAGAAAAATATAAAGATAAATTAAGAAAATCAGCAAGCAACACATTTCACGGAAATTTAATCCACATGCAACAAGTTTCACGAACAAAAATCTGCCTATATAATGTTTCACGAAGAAAAAACTGCATACAACAAATTTCACGACGAAAACTATGTTGAAAATTTAGACATTTATTATAGCCACAAAGATTGTCCCAGAGCAAAGCGGTGGTTTTAGCCATTTTATGGTGCAAAAAAACAATTGTAGCTAAAAAAAGGCTAAAAAGCAATTGTTTGAAAATTCTGAGGTATTCAATTGTCTTAAAATTGTCAAAATAACATACACATACAGAGACACATAGTTGTATATAATAGAACTTCAGCTATAATGGAGAAGGGTCTGTGGTTCTTTGTGTAGGATGGGAGTGAAGTGTGCCTTGAGCGTCGAAAACTGAGTATCTAAATCTTGGTGGGTCTTTTGATGAAATTAGCAAAATTTTCAAGCGTCGCAACGTACAACACTTGTTGAAAATATATTGAGATATTTCTTGATCGTTTGGATTAAACGTGCAATTTTGTGTATATAATAGGTCCTTGCGAATTTCCAATTTTCTAGAAACTTGTTATGTTTTTTTCGTCAAACTTTCTACATGCTCATTTTTCTCTTTGTAAAACTTGAACATTTATTTTTCTTCACGTGAAACTGGTTTTGTTCTTGGAAATTTTGCGTGCTGATTTTTGTTCATGAGACTTAATTTATCTTGACATTTTCTTTGTGAAAATTGTCGTTTGTTGATTTATTCTCTCGTGAAACTTTAGTTATCATGATATTCCTTTTCGTGGAACATGATGCGAGCTAAATTTTCGTGAAACTTGATGCATTTGGATTTTTTCTTCAAAAACCTTAATGTATCTTGATTTATATCTTTAAAAATTTGTTTTGTTCTCATTTCTTCTTTATTGAAACTTGTTGCATGTTGATTCTTCTCATCGTGAAACTTGTAAATTGATTTTTCTATTTGTGGAGCCTGTTTAGTTCGTGGAATTTGTTGTGTATGGATATTTGTTCATAAAACTTAACTTATCTTGATATTTATGCTCGTGAAACTTATTGCATGTTGATTTTTCTCTTCGTGAAACCTGTACGTTAATTTTTCTCCTTGTGAATTTGTTCGTGGGACTTATTGCTTGCTGATTTTTGTTCGTGAAACTTAAATTTATGTTGAAATTTTTCTACTTGAAATTGAAATTATAATAATATTCACTTGTTTCAAGTAAATTACTTCGCTGAGAAATTTGTTGTATTTTTATTTCTTTTTCATGAGTCGTTGATTTTTCTCTTAGTGAGACTTTCACAGTAATTTTTTGCCACACGGTTTTGTTTATGGAAAGTGTTGCATTCTGAGGTTTTTCTTCGTGAAACTTGTTGCATGTTGATTTTTCTCTTCTTGAAACCTGTACATTAATTTTTCTCCTTGTGAAACTGAATTTGTTCGTGGGACTTGTTGCTTGCTGATTTTTGTTCGTGAGACTTAAATTTATCATGAAATTTTTCTTCTTGAAATTTAATTTATAATAATATTCACTTGTTTCAAGTGGATTACTTCTTTGAGAGGAAAAATCTTCACGAAAATTAATTTATGTGGCTATAATAAATAACCATGTTAACCATTATTTTGTAATCGTATATCGTCATTCGCCATATCGCCATATTGAAATATGGCGATTTTATAGCGCCATATTCACCATATTCGCGTATAACGCCATTTTAACTCATATATCGTCATTGTTGATGAGATAGCTGCAACCTAGTCAACACACGACATATCCCAAAGGGTAAATTTATTACTCAAGATAGCAGGATTCATGTAATAATAAACATTGTAGTTAACAATAAACATCGTTTAAAATTAAATCACTGCTTGAGCATAAAGTTAATGATCTTTCAACAAAATATTGCCCACTAATTATCTTTTTAAAACTCCATTCTCTGGAATATTATGCCATATTTTCCTGACTGCAAAGCATAGATCTCTGGAGTTTCACTGATTTTAACAGAGAAAACAAATTATTCGTATCGAAAACATCTTTTATTCTTTATGTATTTCCGCCAATAACGGAGTTCTGAAAAATCGCAAAAAAACTGGTTAGTGGCTTACTTTAAATAAATTGCTACATCAAATGCTTTTTAGTTAAAAATAGATACTATTGAAAATTAAATCACTGCTTGGCCATAAGGCTATTGAACTTTTAACAAACCATTCCCCAACGAGTGTATTTTTAAAAGTCCCTTCTCTGGAATATTATGCCATGTTTCCCTGACTTCAGTGCATAGTTTTCTGGAGTTTCACTTATTATTTCAACAGAGAAAACTTGTATTTCCCTTTGTTTAATCTTCGAAAAATTGAGTCTCATCATTGTTGATGAGATAGCTGCAACCTAGTCAAAACACAACATATCCCAAAGTAAATTTATTACTCAAGATAGCAGGATTCATGTAATAATAAACATTGTAGTTAACAATAAACATCGTTTAAAATTAAATCACTGCTTGACCATAAAGTTAATGATCTTTCAACAAAATATTGCCCACTAATTATCTTTTTAAAACTCCCTTCTTTGGAATATTATGCCATATTTCCCTGACTTCAAAGCATAGATCTCTGGAGTTTCACTGATTTTAACAGAGAAAACAAATTATTCGTATCGAAAACATCTTTTATTCTTTATGTATTTCCGCCAATAACGGAGTTCTGAAAAATCGCAAAAAAACTGGTTAGTGACTTACTTTAAATAAATTGCTACATCAAATGCTTTTTAGTTAAAAATAGATACTAATGAAAATTAAATCACTGCTTGGCCATAAGGCTATTGAACTTTTAACAAACCATTCCCCAACGAGTGTATTTTTAAAAGTCCCTTCTCTGGAATATTTATGCCATGTTTCCCTGACTTCAATGCATAGTTTTCTGGAGTTTCACGTATTATTTCAACAGAGAAAACTTGTATTTCTCGTTGTTTCATCTTCGAAAAATTGAGTCTCATCATTTTTGATGAGATAGCTTCAACCTAGTCAAAACACAACATATCCCAAAGTAAATTTATTACTCAAGATAGCAGGATTCATTTAATAATAAACATTGTAGTTAACAAAAACCATCATAACAAATTAAATCACTGCTTGACCATAAAATTAATGATCTTTCAACAAAATATTGCCCACTAATTATCTTTTAAAAACTCTCTTCTCTGGAATATTATGTCATATTTCCATGACTTCAAAGCATAGATCTCTGGAGTTTGACTGATTATTTCAACAGCGAAAAAAAAATTACTCGTATCGAAAACATCTTTCATTCTTCATCTATCTCCGCAAATAACGGAGTAATAAAAATCGTAAAAAAACTGTTTAGTGGCTTACTTTAAAAAATTGCTACATCAAATGCTTTTTAGTTAACAATAAATACTATTAAAAATTAAATCATTGCTTGGCCATAAAGTTAATGATCTTTTAACAAACTATTGCCCAACGAGTTTCTTTTTAAAAGTCCCTTCCCTGGAATATTATGCCATGTTTCACTGACTTCAACGCATAGTTCTCGGGAGTTTCATTTATTATTTCAACAGAGAAAAATTGTATTTTTCTTTGTTTAATCTTTTAATTTAGTCTCATTATTGTTCATGATATAGCCGCAACCTAGTCGAAACACAACATATCCAAAAGTAAATTTATTACTCAAGATAGTAGGATTCATGTAATAATAAACATTGTAGTTAACAATTTAAATCATTAAATTAAATCACTGCTTGACCATAAAGTTAATGATCTTTCAAAAAAATATTGCCCACTAATTATCTTTTTAAACTTCCCTTGTTTGGAATATTATGCAAAATTCCCTGACTCCAAACCATAGATCTCTAGAGTTTCACTGATTATTTTAACAGCAAAAAAAAAATTAATTTTCCTGTGTTTAAATATTTTTGAAAAATTCAGTCTCATCATTGTTGGTCAGATAGCAATAATCTGGTCAAAAAACAGCATCCCAAAGTAAATTTATTACTCAAAATAGAAGGTGTCATGTAATAATTATAAATAGAGGTTTTTTTTAATATTCAAAATATTTAAAAAATTGCCAGTGGCAGGATTTGAACCTGCGACCTCCCGCATATATCATCATACGGATGCACATACCGCTGTGCTACACTGGCTTAGTAATAAAGCTCAATTATAAAGTACTTGATGATATAGTTTCGCTTTGACGTCAGGCTTTTTAAAAATCTTAAACATTTGTTTTAAGGATAACTTTTTATTTCTGATCCTGAGGAAAGTAATAATTACCATTCCTTAAAAAATAGATACAAAGATGTAGTTGATGTTTCAACAAAATATTACCCACTAATTATCAAATGCTTTTTAGTTAAAAATAGATAATATTGAAAATTAAATCACTGCTTGGCCATAAGGCTATTGAACTTTTAACAAACCATTCCCCAACGAGTGTCTTTTTAAAAGTCTCTTCTCTGGAATATTTATGCCATGTTTCCCTGACTTCAATGCATAGTTTTCTGGAGTTTCACGTATTATTTCAACAGAGAAAACTTGTATTTCTCGTTGTTTCATCTTCGAAAAATTGAGTCTCATCATTTTTGATGAGATAGCTTCAACCTAGTCAAAACACAACATATCCCAAAGTAAATTTATTACTCAAGATAGCAGGATTCATGTAATAATAAACATTGTAGTTAACAAAAACCATCATAACAAATTAAATCACTGCTTGACCATAAAAACTCCTTTGTTTGGAATATTATGCAAAATTCCCTGACTCCAAACCATAGATCTCTAGAGTTTCACTGATTATTTTAACAGCAAAAAAAATTATTTTTCCCTGTGTTTAAATATTTTTGAAAAATTCAGTCTCATCATTGTTGGTCAGATAGCAATAATCTGGTCAAAAAACAGCATCCCAAAGTAAATTTATTACTCAAAATAGAAGGTGTCATGTAATAATTATAAATAGAGGTTTTTTTAATATTCAAAATATTTAAAAAATTGCCAGTGGCAGGATTCGAACCTGCGACCTCCCGCATATATCATCATACGGATGCACATACCGCTGTGCTACACTGGCTTAGTAATAAAACTCAATTATAAAGTACTTGATGATATAGTTTCGCTTTGACGTCAGGCTTTTTAAAAATCTTAAACATTTGTTTTAAGGATAACTTTTTATTTCTGATCCTGAGGAAAGTAATAATTACCATTCCTTAAAAAATAGATACAAAGATGTAGTTGATGTTTCAACAAAATATTACCCACTAATTATCAAATGCTTTTTAGTTAAAAATAGATACTGTTGAAAATTAAATCACTGCTTGGCCATAAGGTTATTGAACTTTTAACAAACCATTCCCCAACGAGTGTCTTTTTAAAAGTCCCTTCTCTGGAATATTTATGCCATGTTTCCCTGACTTCAATGCATAGTTTTCTTGAGTTTCACGTATTATTTCAACAGAGAAAACTTGTATTTCTCGTTGTTTCATCTTCGAAAAATTGAGTCTCATCATTTTTGATGAGATAGCTTCAACCTAGTCAAAATACAACATATCCCAAAGTAAATTTATTACTCAAGATAGCAGGATTCATGTAATAATAAACATTGTAGTTAACAAAAACCATCATAACAAATTAAATCACTGCTTGACCATAAAAACTCCCTTGTTTGGAATATTATGCAAAATTCCCTGACTCCAAACCATAGATCTCTAGAGTTTCACTGATTATTTTAACAGCAAAAAAAAATTAATTTTCCTGTGTTTAAATATTTTTGAAAAATTCAGTCTCATCATTGTTGGTCAGATAGCAATAATCTGGTCAAAAAACAGCATCCCAAAGTAAATTTATTACTCAAAATAGAAGGTGTCATGTAATAATTATAATAGAGGTTTTTTTTAATATTCAAAATATTTAAAAAATTGCCAGTGGCAGGATTCGAACCTGCGACCTCCCGCATATATCATCATACGGATGCACATACCGCTGTGCTACACTGGCTTAGTAATAAAACTCAATTATAAAGTACTTGATGATATAGTTTCGCTTTGACGTCAGGCTTTTTAAAAATCTTAAACATTTGTTTTAAGGATAACTTTTTATTTCTGATCCTGAGGAAAGTAATAATTACCATTCCTTAAAAAATAGATACAAAGATATAGTTGATGTTTCAACAAAATATTACCCACTAATTATCAAATGCTTTTTAGTTAAAAATAGATACTATTGAAAATTAAATCACTGCTTGGCCATAAGGTTATTGAACTTTTAACAAACCATTCCCCAACGAGTGTCTTTTTAAAAGTCCCTTCTCTGGAATATTTATGCCATGTTTCCCTGACTTCAATGCATAGTTTTCTGGAGTTTCACGTATTATTTCAACAGAGAAAACTTGTATTTCTCGTTGTTTCATCTTCAAAAAATTGAGTCTCATCATTTTTGATGAGATAGCTTCAACCTAGTCAAAACACAACATATCCCAAAGTAAATTTATTACTCAAGATAGCAGGATTCATGTAATAATAAACATTGTAGTTAACAAAAACCATCATAACAAATTAAATCACTGCTTGACCATAAAAACTCCCTTGTTTGGAATATTATGCAAAATTCCCTGACTCCAAACCATAGATCTCTAGAGTTTCACTGATTATTTTAACAGCAAAAAAAAATTAATTTTCCTGTGTTTAAATATTTTTGAAAAATTCAGTCTCATCATTGTTGGTCAGATAGCAATAATCTGGTCAAAAAACAGCATCCCAAAGTAAATTTATTACTCAAAATAGAAGGTGTCATGTAATAATTATAAATAGAGGTTTTTTTAATATTCAAAATATTTAAAAAATTGCCAGTGGCAGGATTCGAACCTGCGACCTCCCGCATATATCATCATACGGATGCACATACCGCTGTGCTACACTGGCTTAGTAATAAAACTCAATTATAAAGTACTTGATGATATAGTTTCGCTTTGACGTCAGGCTTTTTAAAAATCTTAAACATTTGTTTTAAGGATAACTTTTTATTTCTGATCCTGAGGAAAGTAATAATTACCATTCCTTAAAAAATAGATACAAAGATGTAGTTGATGTTTAAACAAAATATTACCCACTAATTATCAAATGCTTTTTAGTTAAAAATAGATACTATTGAAAATTAAATCACTGCTTGGCCATAAGGCTATTGAACTTTTAACAAACCATTCCCCAACGAGTGTCTTTTTAAAAGTCCCTTCTCTGGAATATTTATGCCATGTTTCCCTGACTTCAATGCATAGTTTTCTGGAGTTTCACGTATTATTTCAACAGAGAAAACTTGTATTTCTCGTTGTTTCATCTTCGAAAAATTGAGTCTCATCATTTTTGATGAGATAGCTTCAACCTAGTCAAAACACAACATATCCCAAAGTAAATTTATTACTCAAGATAGCAGGATTCATGTAATAATAAACATTGTAGTTAACAAAAACCATCATAACAAATTAAATCACTGCTTGTCCATAAAAACTCCCTTGTTTGGAATATTATGCAAAATTCCCTGACTCCAAACCATAGATCTCTAGAGTTTCACTGATTATTTTAACAGCAAAAAAAAAATTAATTTTCCTGTTTTTAAATATTTTTGAAAAATTCAGTCTCATCATTGTTGGTCAGATAGCAATAATCTGGTCAAAAAACAGCATCCCAAAGTAAATTTATTACTCAAAATAGAAGGTGTCATGTAATAATTATAATAGAGGTTTTTTTTAATATTCGAAATATTTCAAAAATTGCCAGTGGCAGGATTCGAACCTGCGACCTCCCGCATATATCATCATACGGATGCACATACCGCTGTGCTACACTGGCTTAGTAATAAAACTCAATTATAAAGTACTTGATGATATAGTTTCGCTTTGACGTCAGGCTTTTTAAAAATCTTAAACATTTGTGTTAAGGATAACTTTTTATTTCTGATCCTGAGGAAAGTAATAATTACCATTCCTTAAAAAATAGATACAAAGATGTAGTTGATGTTTCAACAAAATATTACCCACTAATTATCAAATGCTTTTTAGTTAAAAATAGATACTATTGAAAATTAAATCACTGCTTGGCCATAAGGTTATTGAACTTTTAACAAACCATTCCCCAACGAGTGTCTTTTTAAAAGTCCCTTCTCTGGAATATTTATGCCATGTTTCCCTGACTTCAATGCATAGTTTTCTGGAGTTTCACGTATTATTTCAACAGAGAAAACTTGCATTTCTCGTTGTTTCATCTTCGAAAAATTGAGTCTCATCATTTTTGATGAGATAGCTTCAACCTAGTCAAAACACAACATATCCCAAAGTAAATTTATTACTCAAGATAGCAGGATTCATGTAATAATAAACATTGTAGTTAACAAAAACCATCATAACAAATTAAATCACTACTAGACCATAAAAACTCCCTTGTTTGGAATATTATGCAAAATTCCCTGACTCCAAACCATAGATCTCTAGAGTTTCACTGATTATTTTAACAGCAAAAAAAAATTAATTTTCCTGTGTTTAAATATTTTTGAAAAATTCAGTCTCATCATTGTTGGTCAGATAGCAATAATCTGGTCAAAAAACAGCATCCCAAAGTAAATTTATTACTCAAAATAGAAGGTGTCATGTAATAATTATAAATAGAGGTTTTTTTAATATTCAAAATATTTAAAAAATTGCCAGTGGCAGGATTCGAACCTGCGACCTCCCGCATATATCATCATACGGATGCACATACCGCTATGCTACACTGGCTTAGTAATAAAACTCAATTATAAAGTACTTGATGATATAGTTTCGCTTTGACGTCAGGCTTTTTAAAAATCTTAAACATTTGTTTTAAGGATAACTTTTTATTTCTGATCCTGAGGAAAGTAATAATTACCATTCCTTAAAAAATAGATACAAAGATGTAGTTGATGTTTCAACAAAATATTACCCACTAATTATCAAATGCTTTTTAGTTAAAAATAGATACTATTGAAAATTAAATCACTGCTTGGCCATAAGGTTATTGAACTTTTAACAAACCATTCCCCAACGAGTGTATTTTTAAAAGTCCCTTCTCTGGAATATTTATGCCATGTTTCCCTGACTTCAATGCATAGTTTTCTGGAGTTTCACGTATTATTTCAACAGAGAAAACTTGTATTTCTCGTTGTTTCATCTTCGAAAAATTGAGTCTCATCATTTTTGATGAGATAGCTTCAACCTAGTCAAAACACAACATATCCCAAAGTAAATTTATTACTCAAGATAGCAGGATTCATGTAATAATAAACATTGTAGTTAACAAAAACCATCATAACAAATTAAATCACTGCTTGACCATAAAAACTCCCTTGTTTGGAATATTATGCAAAATTCCCTGACTCCAAACCATAGATCTCTAGAGTTTCACTGATTATTTTAACAGCAAAAAAAAAATTAATTTTCCTGTGTTTAAATATTTTTGAAAAATTCAGTCTCATCATTGTTGGTCAGATAGCAATAATCTGGTCAAAAAACAGCATCCCAAAGTAAATTTATTACTCAAAATAGAAGGTGTCATGTAATAATTATAAATAGAGGTTTTTTTTAATATTCAAAATATTTAAAAAATTGCCAGTGGCAGGATTCGAACCAGCGACCTCCAGCATATATCATCATACGGATGCACATACCGCTGTGCTACACTGGCTTAGTAATAAAACTCAATTATAAAGTACTTGATGATATAGTTTCGCTTTGACGTCAGGCTTTTTAAAAATCTTAAACATTTGTTTTAAGGATAACTTTTTATTTCTGATCCTGAGGAAAGTAATAATTACCATTCCTTAAAAAATAGATACAAAGATGTAGTTGATGTTTCAACAAAATATTACCCACTAATTATCAAATGCTTTTTAGTTAAAAATAGATAATATTGAAAATTAAATCACTGCTTGGCCATAAGGCTATTGAACTTTTAACAAACCATTCCCCAACGAGTGTCTTTTTAAAAGTCTCTTCTCTGGAATATTTATGCCATGTTTCCCTGACTTCAATGCATAGTTTTCTGGAGTTTCACGTATTATTTTAACAGAGAAAACTTGTATTTCTCGTTGTTTCATCTTCGAAAAATTGAGTCTCATCATTTTTGATGAGATAGCTTCAACCTAGTCAAAACACAACATATCCCAAAGTAAATTTATTACTCAAGATAGCAGGATTCATGTAATAATAAACATTGTAGTTAACAAAAACCATCATAACAAATTAAATCACTGCTTGACCATAAAAACTCCCTTGTTTGGAATATTATGCAAAATTCCCTGACTCCAAACCATAGATCTCTAGAGTTTCACTGATTATTTTAACAGCAAAAAAAATTAATTTTCCTGTGTTTAAATATTTTTGAAAAATTCAGTCTCATCATTGTTGGTCAGATAGCAATAATCTGGTCAAAAAACAACATCCCAAAGTAAATTTATTACTCAAAATAGAAGGTGTCATGTAATAATTATAAATAGAGGTTTTTTTAATATTCAAAATATTTAAAAAATTGCCAGTGGCAGGATTCGAACCTGCGACCCCCCGCATATATCATCATACGGATGCACATACCGCTGTGCTACACTGGCTTAGTAATAAAACTCAATTATAAAATACTTGATGATATAGTTTCGCTTTGACGTCAGGCTTTTTAAAAATCTTAAACATTTGTTTTAAGGATAACTTTTTATTTCTGATCCTGAGGAAAGTAATAATTACCATTCCTTAAAAAATAGATACAAAGATGTAGTTGATGTTTCAACAAAATATTACCCACTAATTATCAAATGCTTTTTAGTTAAAAATAGATACTATTGAAAATTAAATCACTGCTTGGCCATAAGGTTATTGAACTTTTAACAAACCATTCCCCAACGAGTGTCTTTTTAAAAGTCCCTTCTCTGGAATATTTATGCCATGTTTCCCTGACTTCAATGCATAGTTTTCTGGAGTTTCACGTATTATTTCAACAGAGAAAACTTGTATTTCTCGTTGTTTCATCTTCGAAAAATTGAGTCTCATCATTTTTGATGAGATAGCTTCAACCTAGTCAAAATACAACATATCCCAAAGTAAATTTATTACTCAAGATAGCAGGATTCATGTAATAATAAACATTGTAGTTAACAAAAACCATCATAACAAATTAAATCACTGCTTGACCATAAAAACTCCCTTGTTTGGAATATTATGCAAAATTCCCTGACTCCAAACCATAGATCTCTAGAGTTTCACTGATTATTTTAACAGCAAAAAAAAATTAATTTTCCTGTGTTTAAATATTTTTGAAAAATTCAGTCTCATCATTGTTGGTCAGATAGCAATAATCTGGTCAAAAAACAGCATCCCAAAGTAAATTTATTACTCAAAATAGAAGGTGTCATGTAATAATTATAATAGAGGTTTTTTTTAATATTCAAAATATTTAAAAAATTGCCAGTGGCAGGATTCGAACCTACGACCTCCCGCATATATCATCATACGGATGCACATACCGCTGTGCTACACTGGCTTAGTAATAAAACTCAATTATAAAGTACTTGATGATATAGTTTCGCTTTGACGTCAGGCTTTTTAAAAATCTTAAACATTTGTTTTAAGGATAACTTTTTATTTCTGATCCTGAGGAAAGTAATAATTACCATTCCTTAAAAAATAGATACAAAGATATAGTTGATGTTTCAACAAAATATTACCCACTAATTATCAAATGCTTTTTAGTTAAAAATAGATACTATTGAAAATTAAATCACTGCTTGGCCATAAGGTTATTGAACCTTTAACAAACCATTCCCCAACGAGTGTCTTTTTAAAAGTCCCTTCTCTGGAATATTTATGCCATGTTTCCCTGACTTCAATGCATAGTTTTCTGGAGTTTCACGTATTATTTCAACAGAGAAAACTTGTATTTCTCGTTGTTTCATCTTCAAAAAATTGAGTCTCATCATTTTTGATGAGATAGCTTCAACCTAGTCAAAACACAACATATCCCAAAGTAAATTTATTACTCAAGATAGCAGGATTCATGTAATAATAAACATTGTAGTTAACAAAAACCATCATAACAAATTAAATCACTGCTTGACCATAAAAACTCCCTTGTTTGGAATATTATGCAAAATTCCCTGACTCCAAACCATAGATCTCTAGAGTTTCACTGATTATTTTAACAGCAAAAAAAAATTAATTTTCCTGTGTTTAAATATTTTTGAAAAATTCAGTCTCATCATTGTTGGTCAGATAGCAATAATCTGGTCAAAAAACAGCATCCCAAAGTAAATTTATTACTCAAAATAGAAGGTGTCATGTAATAATTATAAATAGAGGTTTTTTTAATATTCAAAATATTTAAAAAATTGCCAGTGGCAGGATTCGAACCTGCGACCTCCCGCATATATCATCATACGGATGCACATACCGCTGTGCTACACTGGCTTAGTAATAAAACTCAATTATAAAGTACTTGATGATATAGTTTCGCTTTGACGTCAGGCTTTTTAAAAATCTTAAACATTTGTTTTAAGGATAACTTTTTATTTCTGATCCTGAGGAAAGTAATAATTACCATTCCTTAAAAAATAGATACAAAGATGTAGTTGATGTTTCAACAAAATATTACCCACTAATTATCAAATGCTTTTTAGTTAAAAATAGATACTATTGAAAATTAAATCACTGCTTGGCCATAAGGCTATTGAACTTTTAACAAACTATTCCCCAACGAGTGTCTTTTTAAAAGTCCCTTCTCTGGAATATTTATGCCATGTTTCCCTGACTTCAATGCATAGTTTTCTGGAGTTTCACGTATTATTTCAACAGAGAAAACTTGTATTTCTCGTTGTTTCATCTTCGAAAAATTGAGTCTCATCATTTTTGATGAGATAGCTTCAACCTAGTCAAAACACAACATATCCCAAAGTAAATTTATTACTCAAGATAGCAGGATTCATGTAATAATAAACATTGTAGTTAACAAGAACCATCATAACAAATTAAATCACTGCTTGTCCATAAAAACTCCCTTGTTTGGAATATTATGCAAAATTCCCTGACTCCAAACCATAGATCTCTAGAGTTTCACTGATTATTTTAACAGCAAAAAAAAAATTAATTTTCCTGTGTTTAAATATTTTTGAAAAATTCAGTCTCATCATTGTTGGTCAGATAGCAATAATCTGGTCAAAAAACAGCATCCCAAAGTAAATTTATTACTCAAAATAGAAGGTGTCATGTAATAATTATAATAGAGGTTTTTTTTAATATTCGAAATATTTAAAAAATTGCCAGTGGCAGGATTCGAACCTGCGACCTCCCGCATATATCATCATACGGATGCACATACCGCTGTGCTACACTGGCTTAGTAATAAAACTCAATTATAAAGTACTTGATGATATAGTTTCGCTTTGACGTCAGGCTTTTTAAAAATCTTAAACATTTGTGTTAAGGATAACTTTTTATTTCTGATCCTGAGGAAAGTAATAATTACCATTCCTTAAAAAATAGATACAAAGATGTAGTTGATGTTTCAACAAAATATTACCCACTAATTATCAAATGCTTTTTAGTTAAAAATAGATACTATTGAAAATTAAATCACTGCTTGGCCATAAGGTTATTGAACTTTTAACAAACCATTCCCCAACGAGTGTCTTTTTAAAAGTCCCTTCTCTGGAATATTTATGCCATGTTTCCCTGACTTCAATGCATAGTTTTCTGGAGTTTCACGTATTATTTCAACAGAGAAAACTTGTATTTCTCGTTGTTTCATCTTCGAAAAAATGAGTCTCATCATTTTTGATGAGATAGCTTCAACCTAGTCAAAACACAACATATCCCAAAGTAAATTTATTACTCAAGATAGCAGGATTCATGTAATAATAAACATTGTAGTTAACAAAAACCATCATAACAAATTAAATCACTACTTGACCATAAAAACTCCCTTGTTTGGAATATTATGCAAAATTCCCTGACTCCAAACCATAGATCTCTAGAGTTTCACTGATTATTTTAACAGCAAAAAAAATTAATTTTCCTGTGTTTAAATATTTTTGAAAAATTCAGTCTCATCATTGTTGGTCAGATAGCAATAATCTGGTCAAAAAACAGCATCCCAAAGTAAATTTATTACTCAAAATAGAAGGTGTCATGTAATAATTATAAATAGAGGTTTTTTTAATATTCAAAATATTTAAAAAATTGCCAGTGGCAGGATTCGAACCTGCGACCTCCCGCATATATCATCATACGGATGCACATACCGCTATGCTACACTGGCTTAGTAATAAAACTCAATTATAAAGTACTTGATGATATAGTTTCGCTTTGACGTCAGGCTTTTTAAAAATCTTAAACATTTGTTTTAAGGATAACTTTTTATTTCTGATCCTGAGGAAAGTAATAATTACCATTCCTTAAAAAATAGATACAAAGATGTAGTTGATGTTTCAACAAAATATTACCCACTAATTATCAAATGCTTTTTAGTTAAAAATAGATACTATTGAAAATTAAATCACTGCTTGGCCATAAGGTTATTGAACTTTTAACAAACCATTCCCCAACGAGTGTCTTTTTAAAAGTCCCTTCTCTGGAATATTTATGCCATGTTTCCCTGACTTCAATGCATAGTTTTCTGGAGTTTCACGTATTATTTCAACAGAGAAAACTTGTATTTCTCGTTGTTTCATCTTCGAAAAATTGAGTCTCATCATTTTTGATGAGATAGCTTCAACCTAGTCAAAACACAACATATCCCAAAGTAAATTTATTACTCAAGATAGCAGGATTCATGTAATAATAAACATTGTAGTTAACAAAAACCATCATAACAAATTAAATCACTGCTTGACCATAAAAACTCCCTTGTTTGGAATATTATGCAAAATTCCCTGACTCCAAACCATAGATCTCTAGAGTTTCACTGATTATTTTAACAGCAAAAAAAAAATAAATTTTCCTGTGTTTAAATATTTTTGAAAAATTCAGTCTCATCATTGTTGGTCAGATAGCAATAATCTGGTCAAAAAACAGCATCCCAAAGTAAATTTATTACTCAAAATAGAAGGTGTCATGTAATAATTATAAATAGAGGTTTTTTTTAATATTCAAAATATTTAAAAAATTGCCAGTGGCAGGATTCGAACCTGCGACCTCCAGCATATATCATCATACGGATGCACATACCGCTGTGCTACACTGGCTTAGTAATAAAACTCAATTATAAAGTACTTGATGATATAGTTTCGCTTTGACGTCAGGCTTTTTAAAAATCTTAAACATTTGTTTTAAGGATAACTTTATATTTCTGATCCTGAGGAAAGTAATAATTACCATTCCTTAAAAAATAGATACAAAGATGTAGTTGATGTTTCAACAAAATATTACCCACTAATTATCAAATGCTTTTTAGTTAAAAATAGATACTATTGAAAATTAAATCACTGCTTGGCCATAAGGTTATTGAACTTTTAACAAACCATTCCCCAACGAGTGTCTTTTTAAAAGTCCCTTCTTTGGAATATTTATGCCATGTTTCCCTGACTTCAATGCATAGTTTTCTGGAGTTTCACGTATTATTTCAACAGAGAAAACTTGTATTTCTCGTTGTTTCATCTTCGAAAAATTGAGTCTCATCATTTTTGATGAGATAGCTTCAACCTAGTCAAAACACAACATGTCCCAAAGTAAATTTATTACTCAAGATAGCAGGATTCATGTAATAATAAACATTGTAGTTAACAAAAACCATCATAACAAATTAAATCACTGCTTGACCATAAAAACTCCCTTGTTTGGAATATTATGCAAAATTCCCTGACTCCAAACCATAGATCTCTAGAGTTTCACTGATTATTTTAACAGCAAAAAAAAAAATTAATTTTCCTGTGTTTAAATATTTTTGAAAAATTCAGTCTCATCATTGTTGGTCAGATAGCAATAATCTGGTCAAAAAACAGCATCCCAAAGTAAATTTATTACTCAAAATAGAAGGTGTCATGTAATAATTATAAATAGAGGTTTTTTTTAATATTCAAAATATTTAAAAAATTGCCAGTGGCAGGATTCGAACCTGCGACCTCCCGCATATATCATCATACGGATGCACATACCGCTGTGCTACACTGGCTTAGTAATAAAACTCAATTATAAAGTACTTGATGATATAGTTTCGCTTTGACGTCAGGCTTTTTAAAAATCTTAAACATTTGTTTTAAGGATAACTTTTTATTTCTGATCCTGAGGAAAGTAATAATTACCATTCCTTAAAAAATAGATACAAAGATGTAGTTGATGTTTCAACAAAATATTACCCACTAATTATCAAATGCTTTTTAGTTAAAAATAGATATTATTGAAAATTAAATGGCCATAAGGTTATTGAACTTTTAACAAACCATTCCCCAACGAGTGTCTTTTTAAAAGTCCCTTCTCTGGAATATTTATGCCATGTTTCCCTGACTTCAATGCATAGTTTTCTGGAGTTTCACGTATTATTTCAACAGAGAAAACTTGTATTTCTCGTTGTTTCATCTTCGAAAAATTGAGTCTCATCATTTTTGATGAGATAGCTTCAACTTAGTCAAAACACAACATATCCCAAAGTAAATTTATTACTCAAGATAGCAGGATTCATGTAATAATAAACATTGTAGTTAACAAAAACCATCATAACAAATTAAATCACTGCTTGACCATAAAAACTCCCTTGTTTGGAATATTATGCAAAATTCCCTGACTCCAAACCATAGATCTCTAGAGTTTCACTGATTATTTTAACAGCAAAAAAAAAAAATTAATTTTCCTGTGTTTAAATATTTTTGAAAAATTCAGTCTCATCATTGTTGGTCAGATAGCAATAATCTGGTCAAAAAACAGCATCCCAAAGTAAATTTATTACTCAAAATAGAAGGTGTCATGTAATAATTTTAAATAGAGGTTTTTTTTAATATTCAAAATATTTAAAAAATTGCCAGTGGCAGGATTCGAACCTGCGACCTCCCGCATATATCATCATACGGATGCACATACCGCTGTGCTACACTGGCTTAGTAATAAAACTCAATTATAAAGTACTTGATGATATAGTTTCGCTTTGACGTCAGGCTTTTTAAAAATCTTAAACATTTGTTTTAAGGATAATTTGTTTTAAGGAAATTTGTTTTAAGGTTTAAAATTAAATCACTGCTTGACCATAAAGTTAATGATGTTTCAACAAAATATTGCCCACTAATTATCTTTTTAAAACTCCATTCTCTGGAATATTATGCCATATTTTCCTGACTGCAAAGCATAGATTTCTGGAGTTTCACTGATTATTTCAAAAGAGAAAACAAATTATTCGTATCGAAAACATCTTTTATTCTTTATGTATTTCCGCCAATAACGGAGTTCTGAAAAATCGCAAAAAAACTGTTTAGTGGCTTACTTTAAATAAATTGCTACATCAAATGCTTTTTAGTTAAAAATAGATACTATTGAGAATTAAATCACTGCTTGGCCATAAGGTTATTGAACTTTTAACAAACCATTCCCCAACGAGTGTCTTTTTAAAAGTCCCTTCTCTGGAATATTTATGTCATGTTTCCCTGACTTCAATGCATAGTTTTCTGGAGTTTCACGTATTATTTCAACAGAGAAAACTTGTATTTCTCGTTGTTTCATCTTCGAAAAATTGAGTCTCATCATTTTTGATGAGATAGCTTCAACTTAGTCAAAGCACAACACATCCCAAAGTTAATTTATTACTCAAGATAGCAGGATTCATGTAATAATAAACATTGTAGTTAACAAAAACCATCATAACAAATTAAATCACTGCTTGACCATAAAATTAATGATCTTTCAACAAAATATTGCCCACTAATTATCTTTTAAAAACTCTCTTCTCTGGAATATTATGTCATATTTCCATGACTTCAAAGCATAGATCTCTGGAGGTTGACTGATTATTTCAACAGCGAAAAAAAATTTCCTCGTATCGAAAATATCTTTCATTCTTTATCTATCTCCGCAAATAACGGAGTAATAAAAATCGTAAAAAAAACTGTTTAGTGGCTTACTTTAGAAAAATTGCTACATCAAATACTTTTTAGTTAACAATAAATACTATTAAAAATTAAATCATTACTTGGTCATAAAGTTAATGATCTTTTAACAAACTATTGCCCAACGAGTTTCTTTTTAAAAGTCCCTTCCCTGGAATATTATGCCATGTTTCACTGACTTCAACGCATAGTTCTCGGGAGTTTCATTTATTATTTCAACAGAGAAAAATTGTATTTTTCTTTGTTTAATATTTGAAAAATTTAGTCTCATTATTGTTCATGATATAGCCGCAACCTAGTCGAAACACAACATATCCAAAAGTAAATTTATTACTCAAGATAGTAGGATTCATGTAATAATAAACATTGTAGTTAACAATTTAAATCATTAAATTAAATCACTGCTTGACAATAAAGTTAATGATCTTTCAAAAAAATGTTGCCCACTAATTATCTTTTTAAAACTCCCTTGCTTGGAATATTATGCAAAATTCCCTGACTCCAAACCATAGATCTCTAGAGTTTCACTGATTATTTTAACAGCAAAAAAAAATTAATTTTCCTGTGTTTAAATATTTTTGAAAAATTCAGTCTCATCATTGTTGATCAGATAGCAATAATCTGGTCAAAAAACAGCATCCCAAAGTAAATTTATTACTCAAAATAGAAGGTGTCATGTAATAATTATAAATAGAGGTTTGTTTTTAATATTCAAAATATTAAAAAAATTGCCAGTGGCAGGATTCGAACCTGTGACCTCCTAATATATCATCATACGGATGCACATACCGCTGTGCTACACTGGCTTAGTAGTAAAACTCAATTATAAAGTACTTGATGATATAGTTTCGCTTTGGCGTCAGGCTTTTTAAAAATCTTAAACATTTGTTTAAGAATCTTAAAATCTTAAATCTTAAATATTTAAAAAATTTTAAATATTTAAAATATTTAAAAATATTTCTTGATCGTTTGGATTAAACGTGCAATTTTGTGTATATAATAGGTCCTTGCGAATTTCCAATTTTGTTCATGTTGCAGTATCGAGTGATTGGCAAGCCAATGCACAAAAGGTCGTATTTGAATATCAACTGTCTGATCCTCATCCCATAGCCTCTTCAATCAGTTTGTCCTCTTTTGGTCATCAAATCACATTTCTTGGTCTTTAGCACCTTTTATCCATCATGACTTGTCAAATATTGATCAAGTACTTTAGCACCTTTTAACCATCATGACTTGTCAAAAATTGATCAAGTACTTTTTAGCTCGTCGGCATGTTCAATTCTTAATAAATTGTGTGTCCTTTTTCATCACCTTTAGAAGTCACTCCAGTTACCTCGAAAAGAGATTTGGATCTTTCTAGAAATGTGATAATGCTGAAATGTGTCATTCCCCAATGGAATTAGTTGCTGAGACCTTCCGGTGGAATTGCTTTGGTCTCCGCTAGTATTGTCTGATGGGTTTCCCACTTTTATTTAGTTCAAGGTTCTTTTTGCTTGTATTTTATACATTATAGGCCTCCTTCACGTTTGGTGTTTCGTTTGTTGTGTTTTAATTGCTTTTTCTGTGTTTTAATAATACTTGTAAATTTTAGTTTATTAATAAAATTTGTAGGTACAATAAAATTTTGTATCTTTTAGATTTCTTGCTAAAGAAGAAAACTTACATGTGAACCAGGTATGTGAACGATTTAATCATTTTAGAAGGTTGGGTGGGAATTCTCCCCCGCTTGCAATTGGTTATCACGTAGAAAGTATCCTCGAATAATGATATATGAGATGCTTTCATAGTCTACTTATCTAGCGCTCCATATCCTATAGGAACAATTACTTTTGGATCTTAATTTGGACGAAAAGCTTTTGATTATAAGGGTCCCCTGAAATAAAAAAAAATTGAAAGAATAGAAAAATCTCTCGTCAAAGCGAAACCTTTTTTCTTTTTTCAGTTTTCTTTTTCTTCTTTATTTTTCAGACGTCATATGTAAACCCTCAGCACAAAAATACATACAACTTATTTTTATTTATATAGAAAATAGTGTAACAGACATACAATTTATTTTTATATAGATAGATAATTCGTGGGCAATATTTTGTTGAAAAATCAACTACATCTATGTATTTATTTTTTAAGGAATGGTAATTATTACTTTCCTCAGGATCAGAAATAAAAAGTTATCCTTAAAACAAATGTTTAAGATTCTTAAAAAGCCTGATGTCAAAGCAAAACTATAAAATCAAGTACTTTATAACTGAGTTTTATTAATAAGGAATATTTCCCATTAATTATCTTTTTAAATTATTCTTTGGTTGAAGTCACCGCTAATTATTCTAATTATACCGCTAATAATTATTAATTATCCTTTGGTTGAAGTCACCGCTCATACTGTGATTACTTCTGTAGGCAGCACCAACCTTTTTATTTTTTTCAGTTTTCTTAAACTGAATAAAAAGTTATCCTTAAAACAAATGTTTAAGATTTTTAAAAGGCCTGACGTCAAAGCGAAACTATATCATCAAGTACTTTATAATTGAGTTTTACTACTAAGCCAGTGTAGCACAGCGGTATGTGCATCCGTATGATGATATATGCGGGAGGTCACAGGTTCGAATCCTGCCACTGGCAATTTTTTAAATATTTTGAATATTAAAAAAAACCTCTATTTATAATTATTACATGACACCTTCTATTTTGAGTAATAAATTTACTTTGGGATGCTGTTTTTTGACCAGATTATTGCTATCTGACCAACAATGATGAGACTGAATTTTTCAAAAATATTTAAACACAGGAAAATTAATTTTTTTTTGCTGTTAAAATAATCAGTGAAACTCTAGAGATCTATGGTTTGGAGTCAGAGAATTTTGCATAATATTCCAAACAAGGGAGTTTTAAAAAGATAATTAGTGGGCAATATTTTTTTGAAAGATCATTAACTTTATTGTCATGCAGTGATTTAATTTAATGATTTAAATTGTTCACTACAATGTTTATTATTACATGAATCCTACTATCTTGAGTAATAAATTTACTTTTGGATAAGTTGTGTTTCGACTAGGTTGCGGCTATATCATGAACAATAATGACACTAAATTTTTCAAATATTAAACAAAGAAAAATACAATTTTTCTCTGTTTAAATAATAAATGAAACTCCCAAGAACTATGCGTTGAAGTCAGTGAAACATGGCATAATATTCCAGGGAAGGGACTTTTAAAAAGAAACTCGTTGGGCAATAGTTTGTTAAAAGATCATTAACTTTATGGCCAAGCAATGATTTAATTTTTAATAGTATTTATTGTTAACTAAAAAGCATTTGATGTAGTAATTTTTCTAAAGTAAGCCACTAAACAGTTTTTTTACGATTTTTGTTACTCCGTTATTTGCGGAGATAGATAAAGAATGAAAGATATTTTCGATACGAGTAAATTTTTTTTCGCTGTTGAAATAATCAGTCAACCTCCAGAGATCTATGCTTTGAAGTCATGGAAATATGACATAATATTCCAGAGAAGAGAGTTTTTAAAAGATAATTAGTGGGCAATATTTTGTTGAAAGATCATTAATTTTATGGTCAAGCAGTGATTTAATTTGTTATGATGGTTTTTGTTAACTACAATGTTTATTATTACATGAATCCTGCTATCTTGAGTAATAAATTTACCCTTTGGGATATGTCGTGTGTTGACTAGGTTGCAGCTATCTCATCAACAATGACGATATATGAGTTAAAATGGCGATATACGCGAATATGGTGAATATGGCGCTATAAAATCGCCATATTTCAATATGGCGATATGGCGAATGACGATATACGATTACAAAATAATGGTTAACATGGTTATTTATTATAGCCACATAAATTAATTTTCGTGAAGATTTTTCCTCTCAAAGAAGTAATCCACTTGAAACAAGTGAATATTATTATAAATTAAATTTCAAGAAGAAAACTTTCAAGATAAATTTAAGTTTCACGAACAAAAATCAGCAAGCAACAAGTCCCACGAACAAATTCAGTTTCACAAGGAGAAAAATTAATGTACAGGTTTCAAGAAGAGAAAAATCAACAAGCAACAAGTTTCACGTAGAAAAACCTCAGAATGCAACATTTTCCATAAACAAAACCGTGTGGCAAAAAATTACTGTGAAACTTTCACTAAGAGAAAAATCAACGACTCATGAAAAAGAAATAAAACTACAACAAATTTCTCAGCGAAGTAATCCACTTGAAACAAGTGAATATTATTATAATTTCAATTTCAAGTAGAAAAATTTCAACATAAATTTAAGTTTCACGAACAAAAATCAGCAATTAATATGTCCCACGAACAAATTCACAAGGAGAAAAATTAATGTACAGGTTTCACGAAGAGAAAAATCAACATGCAATAAGTTTCACGAGTACAAATATCAAGATAAGTTAAGTTTTATGAACAAATATCCATAAACAACAAATTCCACGAACTAAACAGGCTCCACAAATAGAAAAATCAATTTACAAGTTTCACGATGAGAAAAATCAACATGCAACAAGTTTCAATAAAGAAGAAATGAGAACAAAACAAATTTTTAAAGATATAAATCAAGATACATTAAGGTTTTTGAAGAAAAAATCCAAATGCATCAAGTTTCACGAAAATTTAGCTTGCATCATGTTCCACGAAAAAGAATATCATGATAACTAAAGTTTCACGAGAGAATAAATCAACAAACGACAATTTTCACAAAGAAAATGTCAAGATAAATTAAGTTTCATGAACAAAAATCAGCACGCAAAATTTCCAAGAACAAAACCAGTTTCACGTGAAGAAAAATAAATGTACAAGTTTTACAAAGAGAAAAATGAGCATGTAGAAAGTTTGACGAAAAAAACATAACAAGTTTCTAGAAAGCACAAAGTAAGATACATTAAGTCTCTCGAAAAAAGAATCCACATAGAACAAGTTTCACGAGCAAAAACAGTACGCATCATGTTTCACGAACAAACACCAACACGCAACAAGTTCAAGAAGATAAACATCATGATAAATTAAGTTTCACAAAAGAATAAAACAACATAGAATAAGTTTAACGAGAAAAATATAAAGATAAATTAAGAAAATCAGCAAGCAACACATTTCACGGAAATTTAATCCACATGCAACAAGTTTCACGAACAAAAATCTGCCTATATAATGTTTCACGAAGAAAAAACTGCATACAACAAATTTCACGACGAAAACTATGTTGAAAAATTTAGACATTTATTATAGCCACAAAGATTATCCCAGAGCAAAGCGGTGGTTTTAGCCATTTTATGGTGCAAAAAAACAATTGTAGCTAAAAAAAGGCTAAAAAGCAATTGTTTTACAAGAAACATTTCTTTTTTACATTTTTCTCTTTTACAAAGAGAAAAATGAGCATGTAGAAAGTTTGACGAAAAAAACATAACAAGTTTCTAGAAAGCACAAAGTAAGATACATTAAGTCTCTCGAAAAAAGAATCCACATAGAACAAGTTTCACGAGCAAAAACAGTACGCATCATGTTTCACGAACAAACACCAACACGCAACAAGTTCAAGAAGATAAACATCATGATAAATTAAGTTTCACAAAAGAATAAAACAACATAGAATAAGTTTAACGAGAAAAATATAAAGATAAATTAAGAAAATTAGCAAGCAACACATTTCACGGAAATTTAATCCACATGCAACAAGTTTCACGAACAAAAATCTGCCTATATAATGTTTCACGAAGAAAAAACTGCATACAACAAATTTCACAACGAAAACTATGTTGAAAAATTTAGACATTTATTATAGCCACAAAGATTGTCCCAGAGCAAAGCGGTGGTTTTAGCCATTTTATGGTGCAAAAAAACAATTGTAGCTAAAAAAAAGCTAAAAAGCAATTGTTTGAAAATTCTGAGGTATTCAATTGTCTTAAAATTGTCAAAATAACATACACATACTGAGACACATAGTTGTATATAATAGAACTTCAGCTATAATGGAGAAGGGTCTGTGGTTCTTTGTGTAGGCTGGGAGTGAAGTGTGCCTTGAGCGTCGAAAACTGAGTATCTAAATCTTGGTGCGTCTTTTGATGAAATTAGCAAAATTTTCAAGCGTCGCAACGTACAACACTTGTTGAAAATATATTGAGATATTTCTTGATCGTTTGGATTAAACGTGCAATTTTGTATATATAATAGGTCCTTGCGAATTTCCAATTTTGTTCATGTTGCAGTATCGAGTGATTGGCAAGCCAATGCACAAAAGGTCGTATTTGAATATCAACTGTCTGATCCTCATCCCATAGCCTCTTCAATCACTTTGTCCTCTTTTGGTCATCAAATCACAATTCTTGGTCTTTAGCACCTTTTAACCATCATGACTTGTCAAAAACTGATCAAGTACTTTAGCACATTTTAACCATCATGACTTGTCAAAAATTGATCAAGTACTTTTTAGCTCGTCGGCATGTTCAATTCTTAATAAATTGTGTGTCCTTTTTCATCACCTTTAGAAGTCACTCCAGTTACCTCGAAAAGAGATTTGGATCTTTCTAGAAATGTGATAATGCTGAAATGTGTCATTCCCCAATGGAATTAGATGCTGAGACCTTCCGGTGGAATTGCTTTGGTCTCCGCTAGTATTGTCTGATGGGTTTCACACTTTTATTTAGTTCAAGGTTCTTATTTTGCTTGTATTTTATACATTATAGGCCTCCTTCACGTTTGGTGTTTCGTTTGTTGTGTTTTAATTGCTTTTTCTGTGTTTTAATAATACTTGTAAATTTTAGTTTATTAATAAAATTTGTAGGTAGAATAAAAGTTTGTATCTTTTAGATTTCTTGCTCAAGAGGAAAACTTACATGTGAACCGGTTATGTGAACGATTTAATCATTTTAGAAGGTTGGGTGGGAATTCTCCGCCACTTGCAATTGGTTATCACGTAGAAAGTATCCTCGAATAATGATATATGAGATGCTTTCATAATCTACTTATCTAGCGCTCCATGTCCTATAGGAACAATTACTTTTGGATATTAATTTGGACGAAAAGCTTTTGATTATAAGGGTCCCCTGAAATAAAAAAAAAATTGAAAGAATAGAAAAATCTCTCGTCAAAGCGAAACCTTTTTTCTTTTTTCAGTTTTCTTTTTCTTCTTTATTTTTCAGACGTCATATGTAAACCCTCAGCACAAAAATACATACGACTTATTTTTATTTATATAGAAAATAGTGTAACAGACATACAATTTATTTTTATATAGATAGATAATTAGTGGGCAATATTTTGTTGAAAAATCAACTACATCTATGTATTTATTTTTTAAGGAATGGTAATTATTACTTTCCTCAGGATCAGAAATAAAAAGTTATCCTTAAAACAAATGTTCAAGATTCTTAAAAAGCCTGACGTCAAAGCAAAACTATAAAATCAAGTACTTTATAACTGACTTTTATTAATAAGGAATATTTCCCATTAATTATCTTTTTAAATTATTCTTTGGTTGAAGTCACCGCTAATTATTCTAATTATACCGCTAACAATTATTAATTATCCTTTTGTTGAAGTCACCGCTCATACTGTGATTACTTCTGTAGGCAGCACCAGCCTTTTTACTTTTTTCAGTTTTCTTTTTATTCTTTATTTTTCAGACGCCATATGCAAACCCTCAACACAAAAATACATACAACTTATTTTTATATATATAGAAGATAGCGTAACAGACATACAATTTATTTTTAAATAGATAGATAATTAGTGGGTAATATTTAGTTGAAACATCAACTACATCTTTGTTTCTATTTTTTAAGGAATGGTAATTATTACTTTCCTCAGGATCAGAAATAAAAAGTTATCCTTAAAACAAATGTTTAAGATTTTTAAAAAGCCTGACGTCAAAGCAAAACTATATCATCAAGTACTTTATAATTGCACAGATATGCCAGTGTAGCACAGCGGTATGTGCATCCGTATACAGCTATATGCGGGAGGTCGTAGGTTCGAATCCTGCCACTGGCAATTTTTTAAATATTTTGAATATTAAAAAAAAAACTCTATTTATAATTATTACATGACACCTTCTATTTTGAGTAATAAATTTACTTTGGGATGCTGTTTTTTGACCAGATTATTGCTATCTGACCAACAATGATGAGACTGAATTTTTCAAAAATATTTAAACACTGGAAAATTAATTTTTTTTGCTGTTAAAATAATCAGTGAAACTCTAGAGATCTATGGTTTGGAGTCAGGGAATTTTGCATAATATTCCAAACAAGGGAGTTTTAAAAAGATAATTAGTGGGCAATATTTTTTTGAAAGATCATTAACTTTATGGTCAAGCAGTGATTTATTTTAATGATTTAAATTGTTAACTACAATGTTTATTATTACATGAATCCTACTATCTTTAGTAATAAATTTACTTTTGGATATGTTGTGTTTCGACTAGGTTGCGGCTATATCATGAACAATAATGAGACTAAATTTTTCAAAGATTAAACAAAGAAAAATAAAATTTTTCTCTGTTGAAATAATAAATGAAACTCCCGAGAACTATGCGTTGAAGTCAGTGAAACATGGCATAATATTCCAGGGAAGGGACTTTTAAAAAGAAACTCGTTGGGCAATAGTTTGTTAAAAGATCATTAACTTTATGGCCAAGCAATGATTTAATTTTTAATAGTATTTATTGTTTACTAAATAGCATTTGATGTAGCAATTTTTTAAAGTAAGCCACTAAACAGTTTTTTTACGATTTTTATTACTCCGTTATTTGCGGAGATAGATGAAGAATGAAAGGTGTTTTCGATACGAGTAATTTTTTTTCGCTGTTGAAATAATCAGTCAAACTCCAGAGATCTATGCTTTGAAGTCATGGAAATATGACATAATGTTCCAGAGAAGAGAGTTTTTAAATTATAATTAGTGGGCAATATTTTGTTGAAAGATCATTAATTTTATGGTCAAGCAGTGATTTAATTTGTTATGATGGTTTTTGTTAACTACAATGTTTATTATTACATGAATCCTGCTATCTTGAGTAATAAATTTACTTTGGGATATGTTGTGTTTTGACTAGGTTGAAGCTATCTCATCAAAAATGATGAGACTCAATTTTTCGAAGATGAAACAACGAGAAATACAAGTTTTTTCTGTTGAAATAATACGTGAAACTCCAGAAAACTATACATTGAAGTCAGGGAAACATGGCATAAATATTCCAGAGAAGGGACTTTTAAAAAGACACTCGTTGGGGAATGGTTTGTTAAAAGTTCAATAACCTTATGGCCAAGCAGTGATTTAATTTTCAATAGTATCTATTTTTAACTAAAAAGCATTTGATAATTAGTGGGTAATATTTTGTTGAAACATCAACTACATCTTTGTATCTATTTTTTAAGGAATGGTAATTATTACTTTCCTCAGGATCAGAAATAAAAAGTTATCCTTAAAACAAATGTTTAAGATTTTTAAAAAGCCTGACGTCAAAGCGAAACTATATCATCAAGTACTTTATAATTGAGTTTTATTACTAAGCCAGTGTAGCACAGCGGTATGTGCATCCGTATGATGATATATGCGGGAGGTCGCAGGTTCGAATCCTGCCACTGGCAATTCTTTAAATATTTTGAATATTAAAAAAAACCTCTATTTATAATTATTACATGACACCTTCTATTTTGAGTAATAAATTTACTTTGGGATGCTGTTTTTTGACCAGATTATTGCTATCTGACCAACAATGATGAGACTGAATTTTTCAAAGATATTTAAACACAGGAAAATTAATTTTTTTTTTTTGCTGTTAAAATAATCAGTGAAACTCTAGAGATCTATGGTTTGGAGTCAGGGAATTTTGCATAATATTCCAAACAAGGGAGTTTTTATGGTCAAGCAGTGATTTAATTTGTTATGATGGTTTTTGTTAACTACAATGTTTATTATTACATGAATCCTGCTATCTTGAGTAATAAATTTACTTTGGGATATGTTGTGTTTTGACTAGGTTGAAGCTATCTCATCAAAAATGATGAGACTCAATTTTTCGAAGATGAAACAACGAGAAATACAAGTTTTCTCTGTTGAAATAATACGTGAAACTCCAGAAAACTATGCATTGAAGTCAGGGAAACATGGCATAAATATTCCAGAGAAGGGACTTTTAAAAAGACACTCGTTGGGGAATGGTTTGTTAAAAGTTCAATAACCTTATGGCCAAGCAGTGATTTAATTTTCAATAGTATCTAATTTTAACTAAAAAGCATTTGGTAATTAGTGGGTAATATTTTGTTGAAACATCAACTACATCTTTGTATCTATTTTTTAGGGAATGGTAATTATTACTTTCCTCAGGATCAGAAATAAAAAGTTATCCTTAAAACAAATGTTTAAGATTTTTAAAAAGCCTGACGTCAAAGCGAAACTATATCATCAAGTACTTTATAATTGAGTTTTATTACTAAGCCAGTGTAGCACAGCGGTATGTGCATCCGTATGATGATATATGCGGGAGGTCGCAGGTTCGAATCCTGCCACTGGCAATTCTTTAAATATTTTGAATATTAAAAAAACCTCTATTTATAATTATTACATGACACCTTCTATTTTGAGTAATAAATTTACTTTGGGATGCTGTTTTTTGACCAGATTATTGCTATCTGACCAACAATGATGAGACTGAATTTTTCAAAAATATTTAAACACAGGAAAATTAATTTTTTTTTGCTGTTAAGATAATCAGTGACACTCTAGAGATCTATGGTTTGGAGTCAGGGAATTTTGCATAATATTCCAAACAAGGGAGTTTTTATGGTCAAGCAGTGATTTAATTTGTTATGATGGTTTTTGTTAACTACAATGTTTATTATTACATGAATCCTGCTATCTTGTGTAATAAATTTACTTTGGGATATGTTGTGTTTTGACTAGGTTGAAGCTATCTCATCAAAAATGATGAGACTCAATTTTTCGAAGATGAAACAACGAGAAATACAAGTTTTCTCTATTGAAATAATACGTGAAACTCCAGAAAACTATGCATTGAAGTCAGGGAAACATGGCATAAATATTCCAGAGAAGGGACTTTTAAAAAGACACTCGTTGGGGAATGGTTTGTTAAAAGTTCAATAGCCTTATGGCCAAGCAGTGATTTAATTTTCAATAGTATCTATTTTTAACTAAAAAGCATTTGATAATTAGTGGGTAATATTTTGTTGAAACATCAACTACATCTTTGTATCTATTTTTTAAGGAATGGTAATTATTACTTTCCTCAGGATCAGAAATAAAAAGTTATCCTTAAAACAAATGTTTAAGATTTTTAAAAAGCCTGACGTCAAAGCGAAACTATATCATCAAGTACTTTATAATTGAGTTTTATTACTAAGCCAGTGTAGCACAGCGGTATGTGCATCCGTATGATGATATATGCGGGAGGTCGCAGGTTCGAATCCTGACACTGGCAATTCTTTAAATATTCTGAATATTAAAAAAAACCTCTATTTATAATTATTACATGACACCTTCTATTTTGAGTAATAAATTTACTTTGGGATGATGTTTTTTGACCAGATTATTGCTATCTGACCAACAATGATGAGACTGAATTTTTCAAAAATATTTAAACACAGGAAAATTAATTTTTTTTTTTGCTGTTAAAATAATCAGGGAAACTCTAGAGATCTATGGTTTGGAGTCAGGGAATTTTGCATAATATTCCAAACAAGGGAGTTTTTATGGTCAAGCAGTGATTTAATTTGTTATGATGGTTTTTGTTAACTACAATGTTTATTATTACATGAATCCTGCTATCTTGAGTAATAAATTTACTTTGGGATATGTTGTGTTTTGACTAGGTTGAAGCTATCTCATCAAAAATGATGACACTCAATTTTTCGAAGATGAAACAACGAGAAATACAAGTTTTCTCTGTTGAAATAATACGTGAAACTCCAGAAAACTATGCATTGAAGTCAGGGAAACATGGCATAAATATTCCAGAGAAGGGACTTTTAAAAAGACACTCGTTGGGGAATGGTTTGTTAAAAGTTCAATAACCTTATGGCCAAGCAGTGATTTAATTTTCAATAGTATCTATTTTTAACTAAAAAGCATTTGATAATTAGTGGGTAATATTTTGTTGAAACATCAACTACATCTTTGTATCTATTTTTTAAGGAATGGTAATTATTACTTTCCTCAGGATCAGAAATAAAAAGTTATCCTTAAAACAAATGTTTAAGATTTTTAAAAAACCTGACGTCAAAGCGAAACTATATCATCAAGTACTTTATAATTGAGTTTTATTACTAAGCCAGTGTAGCACAGCGGTATGTGCATCCGTATGATGATATATGCGGGAGGTCGCAGGTTCGAATCCTGCCACTGGCAATTCTTTAAATATTTGGAATATTAAAAAAAACCTCTATTTATAATTATTACATGACACCTTCTATTTTGAGTAATAAATTTACTTTGGGATGCTGTTTTTTGACCAGATTATTGCTATCTGACCAACAATGATGAGACTGAATTTTTCAAAAATATTTAAACACAGGAAAATTAATTTTTTTTTTTTGCTGTTAAAATAATCAGTGAAACTCTAGAGATCTATGGTTTGGAGTCAGGGAATTTTGCATAATATTCCAAACAAGGGAGTTTTTATGGTCAAGCAGTGATTTAATTTGTTATGATGGTTTTTGTTAACTACAATGTTTATTATTACATGAATCCTGCTATCTTGAGTAATAAATTTACTTTGGGATATGTTGTGTTTTGACTAGGTTGAAGCTATCTCATCAAAAATGATGAGACTCAATTTTTCGAAGATGAAACAACGAGAAATACAAGTTTTCTCTGTTGAAATAATACGTGAAACTCCAGAAAACTATGCATTGAAGTCAGGGAAACATGGCATAAATATTCCAGAGAAGGGACTTTTAAAAAGACACTCGTTGGGGAATGGTTTGTTAAAAGTTCAATAACCTTATGGCCAAGCAGTGATTTAATTTTCAATAGTATCTATTTTTAACTAAAAAGCATTTGATAATTAGTGGGTAATATTTTGTTGAAACATCAACTACATCTTTGTATCTATTTTTTAAGGAATGGTAATTATTACTTTCCTCAGGATCAGAAATAAAAAGTTATCCTTAAAACAAATGTTTAAGATTTTTAAAAAGCCTGACGTCAAAGCGAAACTATATCATCAAGTACTTTATAATTGAGTTTTATTACTAAGCCAGTGTAGCACAGCGGTATGTGCATCCGTATGATGATATATGCGGGAGGTCGCAGGTTCGAATCCTGCCACTGGCAATTTTTGAAATATTTTGAATATTAAAAAAAACCTCTATTTATAATTATTACATGACACCTTCTATTTTGAGTAATAAGTTTACTTTGGGATGATGTTTTTTGACCAGATTATTGCTATCTGACCAACAATGATGAGACTGAATTTTTCAAAAATATTTAAACACAGGAAAATTAATTTTTTTTTTTTGCTGTTAAAATAATCAGGGAAACTCTAGAGATCTATGGTTTGGAGTCAGGGAATTTTGCATAATATTCCAAACAAGGGAGTTTTTATGGTCAAGCAGTGATTTAATTTGTTATGATGGTTTTTGTTAACTACAATGTTTATTATTACATGAATCCTGCTATCTTGAGTAATAAATTTACTTTGGGATATGTTGTGTTTTGACTAGGTTGAAGCTAACTCATCAAAAATGATGAGACTCAATTTTTCGAAGATGAAACAACGAGAAATACAAGTTTTCTCTGTTGAAATAATACGTGAAACTCCAGAAAACTATGCATTGAAGTCAGGGAAACATGGCATAAATATTCCAGAGAAGGGACTTTTAAAAAGACACTCGTTGGGGAATGGTTTGTTAAAAGTTCAATAACCTTATGGCCAAGCAGTGATTTAATTTTCAATAGTATCTATTTTTAACTAAAAAGCATTTGATAATTAGTGGGTAATATTTTGTTGAAACATCAACTACATCTTTGTATCTATTTTTTAAGGAATGGTAATTATTACTTTCCTCAGGATCAGAAATAAAAAGTTATCCTTAAAACAAATGTTTAAGATTTTTAAAAAGCCTGACGTCAAAGCGAAACTATATCATCAAGTACTTTATAATTGAGTTTTATTACTAAGCCAGTGTAGCACAGCGGTATGTGCATCCGTATGATGATATATGCGGGAGGTCGCAGGTTCGAATCCTGCCACTGGCAATTCTTTAAATATTTTGAATATTAAAAAAAACCTCTATTTATAATTATTACATGACACCTTCTATTTTGAGTAATAAATTTACTTTGGGATGCTGTTTTTTGACCAGATTATTGCTATCTGACCAACAATGATGAGACTGAATTTTTCAAAAATATTTAAACACAGGAAAATTAATTTTTTTTTTTGCTGTTAAAATAATCAGTGAAACTCTAGAGATCTATGGTTTGGAGTCAGGGAATTTTGCATAATATTCCAAACAAGGGAGTTTTTATGGTCAAGCAGTGATTTAATTTGTTATGATATTTTTTGTTAACTACAATGTTTATTATTACATGAATCCTGCTATCTTGAGTAATAAATTTACTTTGGGATATGTTGTGTTTTGACTAGGTTGAAGCTATCTCATCAAAAATGATGAGACTCAATTTTTCGAAGATGAAACAACGAGAAATACAAGTTTTCTCTGTTGAAATAATACGTGAAACTCCAGAAAACTATGCATTGAAGTCAGGGAAACATGGCATAAATATTCCAGAGAAGGGACTTTTAAAAAGACACTCGTTGGGGAATGGTTTGTTAAAAGTTCAATAACCTTATGGCCAAGCAGTGATTTAATTTTCAATAGTATCTATTTTTAACTAAAAAGCATTTGATAATTAGTGGGTAATATTTTGTTGAAACATCAACTACATCTTTGTATCTATTTTTTAAGGAATGGTAATTATTACTTTCCTCAGGATCAGAAATAAAAAGTTATCCTTAAAACAAATGTTTAAGATTTTTAAAAAGCCTGACGTCAAAGCGAAACTATATCATCAAGTACTTTATAATTGAGTTTTATTACTAAGCCAGTGTAGCACAGCGGTATGTGCATCCGTATGATGATATATGCGGGAGGTCGCAGGTTCGAATCCTGCCACTGGCAATTTTTGAAATATTTTGAATATTAAAAAAAACCTCTATTTATAATTATTACATGACACCTTCTATTTTGAGTAATAAATTTACTTTGGGATGATGTTTTTTGACCAGATTATTGCTATCTGACCAACAATGATGAGACTGAATTTTTCAAAAATATCTAAACACAGGAAAATTAATTTTTTTTTTGCTGTTAAAATAATCAGGGAAACTCTAGAGATCTATGGTTTGGAGTCAGGGAATTTTGCATAATATTCCAAACAAGGGAGTTTTTATGGTCAAGCAGTGATTTAATTTGTTATGATGGTTTTTGTTAACTACAATGTTTATTATTACATGAATCCTGCTATCTTGAGTAATAAATTTACTTTGGGATATGTTGTGTTTTGACTAGGTTGAAGCTATCTCATCAAAAATGATGAGACTCAATTTTTCGAAGATGAAACAACGAGAAATACAAGTTTTCTCTGTTGAAATAATACGTGAAACTCCAGAAAACTATGCATTGAAGTCAGGGAAACATGGCATAAATATTCCAGAGAAGGGACTTTTAAAAAGACACTCGTTGGGGAATGGTTTGTTAAAAGTTCAATAACCTTATGGCCAAGCAGTGATTTAATTTTCAATAGTATCTATTTTTAACTAAAAAGCATTTGATAATTAGTGGGTAATATTTTGTTGAAACATCAACTACATCTTTGTATCTATTTTTTAAGGAATGGTAATTATTACTTTCCTCAGGATCAGAAATAAAAAGTTATCCTTAAAACAAATGTTTAAGATTTTTAAAAAGCCTGACGTTAAAGCGAAACTATATCATCAAGTACTTAATAATTGAGTTTTATTACTAAGCCAGTGTAGCACAGCGGTATGTGCATCCGTATGATGATATATGCGGGAGGTCGCAGGTTCGAATCCTGGCACAGGCAATTTTAAAATATTTTGAATAAAATAAAAAACCTCTATTTATAAGTATTACATTATACCTTCTATTTTGAGTAATAAATTTACTTTGGGATGCTGTTTTTTGACCAGATTATTGCTATCTGACCAACAATGATGAGACTGAATTTTTCAAAAATATTTAAACACAGGAAAATTAATTTTTTTTTGCTGTTAAAATAATCAGTGAAACTCTAGAGATCTATGGTTTGGAGTCAGGGAATTTTGCATAATATTCCAAACAAGGGAGTTTTTATGGTCAAGCAGTGATTTAATTTGTTATGATGGTTTTTGTTAACTACAATGTTTATTATTACATGAATCCTGCTATCTTGAGTAATAAATTTACTTTGGGATATGTTGTGTTTTGACTAGGTTGAAGCTATCTCATCAAAAATGATGAGACTCAATTTTTCGAAAATGAAACAACGAGAAATACAAGTTTTCTCTGTTGAAATAATACGTGAAACTCCAGAAAACTATGCATTGAAGTCAGGGAAACATGGCATAAATATTCCAGAGAAGGGACTTTTAAAAAGACACTCGTTGGGGAATGGTTTGTTAAAAGTTCAATAACCTTATGGCCAAGCAGTGATTTAATTTTCAATAGTATCTATTTTTAACTAAAAAGCATTTGATAATTAGTGGGTAAAATTTTGTTGAAACATCAACTACATCTTTGTATCTATTTTTTAAGGAATGGTAATTATTACTTTCCTCAGGATCAGAAATAAAAAGTTATCCTTAAAACAAATGTTTAAGATTTTTAAAAAGCCTGACGTCAAAGCGAAACTATATCATCAAGTACTTTATAATTGAGTTTTATTACTAAGCCAGTGTAGCACAGCGGTATGTGCATCCGTATGATGATATATGCGGGAGGTTGCAGGTTCGAATCCTGCCACTGGCAATTTTTTAAATATTTTGAAAATTAAAAAAAACCTCTATTTATAATTATTACATGACACCTTCTATTTTGAGTAATAAATTTACTTTGGGATGCTGTTTTTTGACCAGATTATTGCTATCTGACCAACAATGATGAGACTGAATTTTTCAAAAATATTTAAACACAGGAAAATTAATTTTTTTTTTGCTGTTAAAATAATCAGTGAAACTCTAGAGATCTATGGTTTGGAGTCAGGGAATTTTGCATAATATTCCAAACAAGGGAGTTTTTATGGTCAAGCAGTGATTTAATTTGTTATGATGGTTTTTGTTAACTACAATGTTTATTATTACATGAATCCTGCTATCTTGAGTAATAAATTTACTTTGGGATATGTTTTGTTTTGACTAGGTTGAAGCTATCTCATCAAAAATGATGAGACTCAATTTTTCGAAGATGAAATCACGAGAAATACAAGTTTTCTCTGTTGAAATAATACGTGAAACTCCAGAAAACTATGCATTGAAGTCAGGGAAACATGGCATAAATATTCCAGAGAAGGGACTTTTAAAAAGACACTCGTTGGGGAATGGTTTGTTAAAAGTTCAATAACCTTATGGCCAAGCAGTGATTTAATTTTCAATAGTATCTATTTTAAACTAAAAAGCATTTGATAATTAGTGGGTAATATTTTGTTGAAACATCAACTACATCTTTGTATCTATTTTTTAAGGAATGGTAATTATTACTTTCCTCAGGATCAGAAATAAAAAGTTATCCTTAAAACAAATGTTTAAGATTTTTAAAAAGCCTGACGTCAAAGCGAAACTATATCATCAAGTACTTTATAATTGAGTTTTATTACTAAGCCAGTGTAGCAAAGCGGTATGTGCATCCGTATGATGATATATGCGGGAGGTCGCAGGTTCGAATCCTGCCACTGGCAATTTTTTAAATATTTTGAATATTAAAAAAAACCTCTATTTATAATTATTACATGACACCTTCTATTTTGAGTAATAAATTTACTTTGGGATGCTGTTTTTTGACCAGATTATTGCTATCTGACCAACAATGATGAGACTGAATTTTTCAAAAATATTTAAACACAGGAAAATTAATTTTTTTTTTTGCTGTTAAAATAATCAGTGAAACTCTAGAGATCTATGGTTTGGAGTCAGGGAATTTTTCATAATATTCCAAACAAGGGAGTTTTAAAAAGATAATTAGTGGGCAATATTTTTTTGAAAGATCATTAACTTTATGGTCAAGCAGTGATTTAATTTAATTATTTAAATTGTTTACTACAATGTTTATTATTACATGAATCCTACTATCTTGAGTAATAAATTTACTTTTGGATATGTTGTGTTTCGACTAGGTTGCGCCTATATCATGAACAATAATGAGACTAAATTTTTCAAAGATTAAACAAAGAAAAATACAATTTTTCTCTGTTGAAATAATAAATGAAACTCCCGAGAACTATGCGTTGAAGTCAGTGAAACATGGCATAATATTCCAGGGAAGGGACTTTTAAAAAGAAACTCGTTGGGCAATAGTTTGTTAAAAGATCATTAACTTTATGGCCAAGCAATGATTTAATTTTTAATAGTATTTATTGTTAACTAAAAAGCATTTGATGTAGCAATTTTTTAAAGTAAGCCACTAAACAGTTTTTTTACGATTTTTATTACTCCGTTATTTGCGGAGATAGATGAAGAATGAAAGATGTTTTCGATACGAGTAATTTTTTTTTCGCTGTTGAAATAATCAGTCAAACTCCAGAGATCTATGCTTTGAAGTCATGGAAATATGACATAATATTCCAGAGAAGAGAGTTTTTAAAAGATAATTAGTGGGCAATATTTTGTTGAAAGATCATTAATTTTATTGTCAAGCAGTGATTTAATTTGTTATGATGGTTTTTGTTAACTACAATGTTTATTATTAAATGAATCCTGCTATCTTGAGTAATAAATTTACTTTGGGATATGTTGTGTTTTGACTAGGTTGAAGCTATCTCATCAAAAATGATGAGACTCAATTTTTCGAAGATGAAACAACGAGAAATACAAGTTTTCTCTGTTGAAATAATACGTGAAACTCCAGAAAACTATGCATTGAAGTCAGGGAAACATGGCATAAATATTCCAGAGAAGGGACTTTTAAAAATACACTCGTTGGGGAATGGTTTGTTAAAAGTTCAATAGCCTTATGGCCAAACAGTGATTTAATTTTCAATAGTATCTATTTTTAACTAAAAAGCATTTGATGTAGCAATTTATTTAAAGTAAGCCACTAACCAGTTTTTTTTGCGATTTTTCAGAACTCCGTTATTGGCGGAAATACATAAAGAATAAAAGATGTTTTCGATACGAATAATTTGTTTTCTCTGTTAAAATCAGTGAAACTCCAGAGATCTATGCTTTGCAGTCAGGAAAATATGGCAAAATATTCCAGAGAATGGAGTTTTAAAAAGATAATTAGTGGGCAATATTTTGTTGAAAGATCATTAACTTTATGCTCAAGCAGTGATTTAATTTTAAACGAGGTTTATTGTTAACTACAATGTTTATTATTACATGAATCCTGCTATCTTGAGTAATAAATTTACCCTTTGGGATATGTCGTGTGTTGACTAGGTTGCAGCTATCTCATCAACAATGACGATATATGAGTTAAAATGGCGATATACGCGAATATGGTGAATATGGCGCTATAAAATCGCCATATTTCAATATGGCGATATGGCGAATGACGATATACGATTACAAAATAATGGTTAACATGGTTATTTATTATAGCCACATAAATTAATTTTCGTGAAGATTTTTCCTCTCAAAGAAGTAATCCACTTGAAACAAGTGAATATTATTATAAATTAAATTTCAAGAAGAAAAATTTCATGATAAATTTAAGTCTCACGAACAAAAATCAGCAAGCAACAAGTCCCACGAACAAATTCAGTTTCACAAGGAGAAAAATTAATGTACAGGTTTCAAGAAGAGAAAAATCAACATGCAACAAGTTTCACGAAGAAAAACCTCAGAATGCAACATTTTCCATAAACAAAACCGTGTGGCAAAAAATTACTGTGAAAGTTTCACTAAGAGAAAAATCAGCGACTCATGAAAAAGAAATAAAAATACAACAAATTTCTCAGCGAAGTAATTTACTTGAAACAAGTGAATATTATTATAATTTCAATTTCAAGTAGAAAAATTTCAACATAAATTTAAGTTTCACGAACAAAAATCAGCAAGCAATAAGTCCCACGAACATATTCACAAGGAGAAAAATTAATGTACAGGTTTCACGAAGAGAAAAATCAACATGCAATAAGTTTCACGAGCATAAATATCAAGATAAGTTAAGTTTTATGAACAAATATCCATACACAACAAATTCCACGAACTAAACAGGCTCCACAAATAGAAAAATCAATTTACAAGTTTCACGATGAGAAGAATCAACATGCAACAAGTTTTAATAAAGAAGAAATTAGAACAAAACAAATTTTTAAAGATATAAATCAAGATACATTAAGGTTTTTGAAGAAAAAATCCAAATGCATCAAGTTTCACGAAAATTTAGCTCGCATCATGTTCCACGAAAAGGAATATCATGATAACTAAAGTTTCACGAGAGAATAAATCAACAAACGACAATTTTCACAAAGAAAATGTCAAGATAAATTAAGTTTCATGAACAAAAATCAGCACGCAAAATTTCCAAGAACAAAACCAGTTTCACGTGAAGAAAAATAAATGTTCAAGTTTTACAAAGAGAAAAATGAGCATGTAGAAAGTTTGACGAAAAAAACATAACAAGTTTCTAGAAAATTGGAAATTCGCAAGGACCTATTATATACACAAAATTGCACGTTTAATCCAAACGATCAAGAAATATCTCAATATATTTTCAACAAGTGTTGTACGTTGCGACGCTTGAAAATTTTGCTAATTTCATCAAAAGACCGACCAAGATTTAGATACTCAGTTTTCGACGCTCAAGGCACACTTCACTCCCAGCCTACACAAAGAACCACAGACCCTTCTCCATTATAGCTGAAGTTCTATTATATACAACTATGCGTCTCAGTATGTGTATGTTATTTTGACAATTTTAAGACAATTGAATACCTCAGAATTTTCAAACAATTGCTTTTTAGCCTTTTTTTAGCTACAATTGTTTTTTTGCACCATAAAATGGCTAAAACCACCGCTTTGCTCTGGGACAATCTTTGTGGCTATAATAAATGTCTATAATAAACGTTTAATCCAAACGATCAAGAAATATTTTTATTATATACAACTTTGTTATATAAACAAATATAACTTTGTTATATAAACAAATGTTTTATTATAGAACTTTGTTTAATCCAAACGATCAAGAAATATCTCAATATATTTTCAACAAGTGTTGTACGTTGCGACGCTTGAAAATTTTGCTAATTTCATCAAAAGACCCACCAAGATTTAGATACTCAGTTTTCGACGCTCAAGGCACACTTCACTCCCAGCCTACACAAAGAACCACAGACTCTTCTCCATTATAGCTGAAGTTCTATTATATACAACTATGTGTCTCAGTATGTGTATGTTATTTTGACAATTTTAAGACAATTGAATACCTCAGAATTTTCAAACAATTGCTTTTTAGCTTTGTTTTTAGCTACAATTGTTTTTTTGCACCATAAAATGGCTAAAACCACCGCTTTGCTCTGGGACAATCTTTGTGGCTATAATAAATGTCTAAATTTTTCAACATAGTTTTCCTCGTGAAATTTGTTGTATGTAGTTTTTTCTTCGTGAAACATTATATAGGCAGATTTTTGTTCGTGAAACTTGTTGCATGTGGATTAAATTTCCGTGAAATGTGTTGCTTGCTGATTTTCTTAATTTATCTTTATATTTTTCTCGTTAAACTTATTCTATGTTGTTTTATTCTTTTGTGAAACTTAATTTATCATGATGTTTATCTTCTTGAACTTGTTGCGTGTTGGTGTTTGTTCGTGAAACATGATGCGTACTGTTTTTGCTCGTGAAACTTGTTCTATGGGGATTGTTTTTTCGGGAGACTTAATGTATCTTACTTTGTACTTTCTAGAAACTTGTTATGTTTTTTTCGTCAAACTTTCTACATGCTCATTTTTCTCTTTGTAAAACTTGTACATTTATTTTTCTTCACGTGAAACTGGTTTTGTTCTTGGAAATTTTGCGTGCTGATTTTTGTTCATGAAACTTAATTTATCTTGACATTTTCTTTGTGAAAATTGTCGTTTGTTGATTTATTCTCTCGTGAAGCTTTAGTTATCATGATATTCTTTTTCGTGGAACATGATGCAAGCTAAATTTTCGTGAAACTTGATGCATTTGAATTTTTTTTTCAAAAACCTTAATGTATCTTGATTTATATCTTTAAAAATTTGTTTTGTTCTCATTTCTTCTTTATTGAAACTTGTTGCATGTTGATTTTTCTCATCGTGAAACTTGTAAATTGATTTAATTACTCGATACTGCAACATGAACAAAATTGGAAATTCGCAAGGACCTATTATATACACAAAATTGCACGTTTAATCCAAACTATCAAGAAATATCTCAATATATTTTCAACAAGTGTTGTACGTTGCGACACTTGAAAATTTTGCTAATTTCATCAAAAGACCCACTAAGATTTAGATACTCAGTTTTCGACGCTCAAGGCAAACTTCACTCCCAGCCTACACAAAGAACCACAGACCCTTCTCCATTATAGCTGAAGTTCTATTATATACAACTATGTGTCTCAGTATGTGTATGTTATTTTGACAATTTTAAGACAATTGAATACCTCAAAAATTTCAAACAATTGCTTTTTAGCTTTTTTTAGCTACAATTGTTTTTTTGCACCATAAAATGGCTAAAACCACCGCTTTGCTCTGGGACAATCTTTGTGGCTATAATAAATGTCTAAATTTTTCAACATAGTTTTCGTCGTGAAATTTGTTGTATGCAGTTTTTTCTTCGTGAAACATTATATAGGCAGATTTTTGTTCGTGAAACTTGTTGCATGTGGATTAAATTTCCGTGAAATGTGTTGCTTGCTGATTTTCTTAATTTATCTTTATATTTTTCTCGTTAAACTTATTCTATGTTGTTTTATTCTTTTGTGAAACTTAATTTATCATGATGTTTATCTTCTTGAACTTGTTGCGTGTGGGTGTTTGTTCGTGAAACATGATACGTACTGTTTTTGCTCGTGAAACGTGTTCTATGTGGATTCTTTTTTCGAGAGACTTAATGTATCTTACTTTGCACTTTCTAGAAACTTGTTATGTTTTTTTCGTAAAACTTTCTACATGCTCATTTTTCTCTTTGTAAAACTTGTACATTTATTTTTCTTCATGTGAAACTGGTTTTGTTCTTGGAAATTTTGCGTGCTGATTTTTGTTCATGAAACTTAATTTATCTTGACATTTTCTTTATGAAAATTGTCGTTTGTTGATTTATTCTCTCGTGAAACTTTAGTTATCATGATATTCTTTTTCGTGGAACATGATGCAAGCTAAATTTTTGTGAAACTTGATACATTTGGATTTTTTCTTCAAAAACCTTAATGTATCTTGATTTATATCTTTAAAAATTTGTTTTGTTCTCATTTCTTCTTTATTGAAACTTGTTGCTTGTTGATTTTTCTCATCGTGAAACTTGTAAATTGATTTAATCACTCGATACTGCAACATGAACAAAATTGGAAATTCGCAAGGACCTATTATATACACAAAATTCCACGTTTAATCCAAACGATCAAGAAATATCTCAATATATTTTCAACAAGTGTTGTACGTTGCGACGCTTGAAATTTTGCTAATTTCATCAAAAGACGCACCAAGATTTAGATACTCAGTTTTCGACGCTCAAGGCACACTTCACTCCCAGCCTACACAAAGAACCACAGATCCTTCTCCATTATAGCTGAAGTTCTATTATATACAACTATGTGTCTCAGTATGTGTATGTTATTTTGACAATTTTAAGACAATTGAATATCTCAGAATTTTCAAACAATTGCTTTTTAGCTTTTTTTAGCTACAATTGTTTTTTTGCACCATAAAATGGCTAAAACCACCGGTTTGCTCTGGGACAATCTTTGTGGCTATAATAAATGTCTAAATTTTTCAACATAGTTTTCGTCGTGAAATTTGTTGTATGCAGTTTTTTCTTCGTGAAACATTATATAGGCAGATTTTTGTTCGTGAAACTTGTTGCATGTGGATTAAATTTCCGTGAAATGTGTTGCTTGCTGATTTTCTTAATTTATCTTTATATTTTTCTCGTTAAACTTATTCTATGTTGTTTTATTCTTTTGTGAAACTTAATTTATCATGATGTTTATCATCTTGAACTTGTTGCGTGTTGGTGTTTGTTCGTGAAACATGATGCGTACTGTTTTTGCTCGTGAAACTTGTTCTATGTGGATTCTTTTTTCGAGCGACTTAATGTATCTTACTTTGTGCTTTCTAGAAACTTGTTATGTTTTTTTCGTCAAACTTTCTACATGCTCATTTTTCTCTTTGTAAAACTTGTACATTTATTTTTCTTCATGTGAAACTGGTTTTGTTCTTGGAAATTTTGCGTGCTGATTTTTGTTCATGAAACTTAATTTATCTTGACATTTTCTTTGTGAAAATTGTCGTTTGTTAATTTATTCTCTCGTGAAACTTTAGTTATCATGATATTCTTTTTCGTGGAACATGATGCAAGCTAAATTTTCGTGAAACTTGATGCATTTGGATTTTTTCTTCAAAAACCTTAATGTATCTTGATTTATATCTTTAAAAATTTGTTTTGTTCTCATTTCTTCTTTATTGAAACTTGTTGCATGTTGATTTTTTCTCATCGTGAAACTTGTAAATTGATTTTTCTATTTGTGGAGCCTGTTTAGTTCGTGGAATTTGTTGTGTATGGATATTTGTTCATAAAACTTAACTTATCTTGATATTTATACTCGTGAAACTTATTGCATGTTGATTTTTTTCTTCGTGAAACCTATATATTAATTTTTCTCCTTGTGAATTTGTTCGTGGGACTTATTGCTTGCTGATTTTTGTTCGTGAAACTTAAATTTATCTTGAAATTTTTCTACCTGAAATTGAATTTATAATAATATTCACTTGTTTCAAGTGGATTACTTCGCTGAGAAATTTGTTGTATTTTTATTTCTTTTTCATGAGTCGTTGATTTTTCTCTTAGTGAAACTTTCACAGTAATTTTTTGCGACACGGTTTTGTTTATAGAAAATGTTGCATTCTGAGGTTTTTCTTCGTGAAACTTGTTGCATGTTGATTTTTCTCTTCTTGAAAGCTGTACATTAATATTTCTCCTTGTGAAACTGAATTTGTTCGTGGGACTTGTTGCTTGCCGATTTTTGTTCGTGAAACTTAAATTTATCATGAAATTTTTCGTCTTGAAATTTAATTTATAATAATATTCACTTGTTTCAAGTGGATTACTTCTTTGAGAGGAAAAATCTTCACGAAAATTAATTTATGTGGCTATAATAAATAACCATGTTAACCATTATTTTGTAATCGTATATCGTCATTCGCCAAATCGCCATATTGAAATATGGCGATTTTATAGCGCCATATTCACCATATTCGCGTATATCGCCATTTTAACTCATATATCGTCATTGTTGATTGAGATAGCTGCAACCTAGTCTACACACGACATATCCCAAAGGGTAAATTTATTACTCAAGATAGCAGGATTCATGTAATAATAAACATTGTAGTTAACAATAAACATCGTTTAAAATTAAATCACTGCTTGACCATAAAGTTAATGATCTTTCAACAAAATATTGCCCACTAATTATCTTTTTAAAACTCCATTCTCTGGAATATTATGCCATATTTTCCTGACTGCAAAGCATAGATCTCTGGAGTTTCACTGATTATTTCAACAGAGAAAACAAATTATTCGTATCGAAAACATCTTTTATTCTTTATGTATTTCCGCCAATAACGGAGTTCTTAAAAATCGCAAAAAAACTGGTTAGTGGCTTACTTTAAATAAATTGCTGTTAACAAAAACCATCATAACAAATTAAATCACTGCTTGACCATAAAATTAATGATCTTTCAACCAAATATTGCCCACTAGTTATCTTTTAAAAACTCTCTTCTCTGGAATATTGTGTCATATTTCCATGACTTCAAAGCATAGATCTCTGGAGTTTGACTGATTTTTTCAACAGCGAAAAAAAATTACTCGTATCGAAAACATCTTTCATTCTTTATCTATCTCCGCAATAAACGGAGTAATAAAAATCGTAAAAAAACTGTTTAGTGGCTTACTTTAGAAAAATTGCTACATCAAATGCTTTTTAGTTAACAATAAATACTATTAAAAATTAAATCATTGCTTGGCCATAAAGTTAATGATCTTTTAACAAACTATTGCCCAACGAGTTTCTTTTTAAAAGTCCCTTCTCTGGAATATTATGCCATGTTTCACTGACTTCAACGCATAGTTCTCGGGAGTTTCATTTATTATTTCAACAGAGAAAAATTGTATTTTTCTTTGTTTAATCTTTGAAAAATTTAGTCTCATTATTGTTCATGATATGGCCGCAACCTAGTCGAAACACAACATATCCAAAAGTAAATTTATTACTCAAGATAGTAGGATTCATGTAATAATAAACATTGTAGTTAACAATTTAAATCATTAAATTAAATCACTGCTTGACCATAAAGTTAATGATCTTTCAAAAAAATATTGCCCACTAATTATCTTTTTAAAACTCCCTTGTTTGGAATATTATGCAAAATTCTCTGACTCCAAACCATAGATCTCTAGAGTTTCACTGATTATTTTAACAGCAAAAAACAATTAATTTTCCTATATTTAAATATTTTTGAAAAATTCAGTCTCATCATTGTTGGTCAGATAGCAATAATCTGGTCAAAAAACAGCATCCCAAAGTAAATTTATTACTCAAAATAGAATGTGTCATGTAATAATTATAAATAGAGGTTTTTTTTCAATATTCAAAATATTTAAAAAATTTCCAGTGGCAGGATTCGAACCTGCGACCTCCCGCATATAGCTGTGTACGGATGCACATACCGCTGTGCTACACTGGCTTAGTAATAAAACTCAATTATAAAGTACTTGATGATATAGTTTCGCTTTGACGTCAGGCTTTTTAAAAATCTTAAACATTTGTTTTAAGGATAACTTTTTATTTCTGATCCTGAGGAAAGTAATAATTACCATTTCTTAAAAAATAAATACAAAGATGTAGTTGATCTTTCAACAAAATATTGCCCACTTATTATCTATCTATATAAAAATAAATTGTATGTCTGTTACGCTATCTTCTATATATATAAAAATATGTTGTATGTATTTTTATGTTGAGGGTTTGCATATGACGTCTAAAAAATAAAGAATAGAAAGAAAACTGAAAAAAGTAAAAAGGTTGGTGCTGCCTACAGAAGTAATCACAGTATGAGCGGTGACTTCAACCAAAGGATAATTAATAATTATTAGCGGTATAATTAGAATAATTAGCGGTGACTTCAACCAAAGAATAATTTAAAAAGATAATTAATGGGAAATATTCCTTATTAATAAAACTCAGATATAAAATACTTGATTTTATAGTTTTGCTTTGACGTCAGGCTGTTTAAGAATCTTAAACATTTGTTTTAAGGATAACTTTTCATTTCTGATCCTGAGGAAAGTAATAATTACCATTCCTTAAAAAATAAATACATAGATGTAGTTGATTTTTAACAAAATATTGCCCACTAATTATCTATCTATATAAAAATAAATTGTATGTCTGTTACACTATTTTCTATATAAATAAAAATAAGTTGTATGTATTTTTGTGCTGAGGGTTTACATATGACGTCTGAAAAATAAAGAAGAAAAAGAAAACTGAAAAAAGAAAAAAGGTTTCACTTTGACGAGAGATTTTTCTATTCTTTCAATTTTTTTTTTTATTTCAGGGGACCCTTATAATCAAAAGCTTTTCGTCCAAATTAAGATCCAAAAGTAATTGTTCCTATAGGACATGGAGCGCTAGATAAGTAGACTATGAAAGCATCTCATATATCATTATTCGAGGATACTTTCTACGTGATAACCAATTGCAAGCGGCGGAGAATTCCCACCCAACCTTCTAAAATGATTAAATCGTTCACATACCTGGTTCACATGTAAGTTTTCTTCTTGAGCAAGAAATCTAAAAGATACAAACTTTTATTGTACCTACAAATTTTATTAATAAACTAAAATTTACAAGTATTATTAAAACACAGAAAAAGCAATGAAAACACAACAAACGAAACACCAAACGTGAAGGAGGCCTATAATGTATAAAATACAAGCAAAAAGAACCTTGAACTAAATAAAAGTGGGAAACCCATCAGACAATACTAGCGGAGACCAAAGCAATTCCACCGGAAGGTCTCAACAACTAATTCCATTGGGGAATGACACATTTCAGCATTATCACATTTCTAGAAAGATCCAACTCTCTTTTCGAGGTAACTAGAGTGACTTCTAAAGGTGATGAAAAAGGACACACAATTTATTAAGAATTGAACATGCCGACGAGCTAAAAAGTACTTGATCAATTTTTGACAAGTCATGATGGTTAAAAGGTGCTAAAGTACTTGATCAATTTTTGACAAGTCATGATGGTTAAAAGGTGCTAAAGACCAAGAAATGTGATTTGATGACCAAAAGAGGACAAAGTGATTGAAGAGGCTATGGGATGAGGATCAGACAGTTGATATTCAAATACGACCTTTTGTGCATTGGCTTGCCAATCACTCGATACTGCAACATGAACAAAATTGGAAATTCGCAAGGACCTATTATATACACAAAATTGCACGTTTAATCCAAACGATCAAGAAATATCTCAATATATTTTCAACAAGTGTTGTACGTTGCGACGCTTGGAAATTTCGCTAATTTCATCAAAAGACCCACCAAGATTTAGATACTCAGTTTTCGATGCTCAAGGCACACTTCACTCCCAGCCTACACAAAGAACCACAGACCCTTCTCCATTATAGCTGAAGTTCTATTATATACAACTATGTGTCTCAGTATGTGTATGTTATTTTGACAATTTTAAGACAATTGAATACCTCAGAATTTTCAAACAATTGCTTTTTAGCTTTTTTTTAGCTACAATTGTTTTTTTGCACCATAAAATGGCTAAAACCACCGCTTTGCTCTGGGACAATCTTTGTGGCTATAATAAATGTCTAAATTTTTCAACATAGTTTTCGTCGTGAAATTTGTTGTATGCAGTTTTTTCTTCGTGAAACATTATATAGGCAGATTTTTGTTCGTGAAACTTGTTGCATGTGGATTAAATTTCCGTGAAATGTGTTGCTTGCTGATTTTCTTAATTTATCTTTATATTTTTCTCGTTAAACTTATTCTATGTTTTTTTATTCTTTTGTGAAACTTAATTTATCATGATGTTTATCTTCTTGAACTTGTTGCGTGTTGGTGTTTGTTCGTGAAACATGATGCTTACTGTTTTTGCTCGTGAAACTTGTTCTATGTGGATTCTTTTTTCGAGAACCTTAATGTATCTTACTTTGTGCTTTCTAGAAACTTGTTATGTTTTTTTCGTCAAACTTTCTACATGCTATTTGCAAGGCAACGCTTTAAAGCTTGCTTAAGATGCATTTTCACAGCTTTGGCATCAGTGCCAACCTGGAAATTGCCCATTATGTATTTGAAAATGACCTGACGGCTAGGTCCCCCATGTTCTTTTAGGTCAGCAATGGATTTAGTGATCATTTCTGTGTATTTTGGGTGGTTTCCTTGTGCCTTGACCTTTTTATCCCCATTAGGTTTTGCAGCCTTGGCTGGTTTTGGAGCTTTCGCTTTCTTTTCCATCTTGGCTAGTTTAGCCATGCTCTGGGATTCTACAGATGCTGGTGGCACTTCAACTTCAATTTCAGACATTTTCAACTCTTTTCTACTTTTCTCTGTCACTAGTGCGACTAAATGCTGAATACATGCTTGTTTTCAAAGTTGGAAACCGCCTTACCCAGGTTAACATTTCTCTGTGTGAGCGAGCTAAGGAATTTCGGCCGTGCTTGTGTTTGTTTGAAATGGCTTTATTTGAATTTTTGGTTAGAAGGTAAGCTTTTGAGGAACGAAACCTAAACTAAAGGAAAGAGAAGTCATTTTTCCATAGTTAGACATGTTTTCTATTGCTTCATCCATGGTAATTTGGCAGCAAAGGGGCAGAGAATAGTGGAAATCCGTCAAAACTAGTATTCAATGTCAATAAAAACTTTTTGCTAGGAATTTAGATCCACGATGTCCACTTTTTATTTTTTATTAGTGAAATCCAGTACAGGTGATTTCAGACAATGTAACATGCATGCAGGTGTGTTGTTATAAATCCCAAAGGTAATGGTGTAATTGCTTCTTTCAAGCTTGCAAGGCCTGTCAAGGACGAACATTCAAATGCTGTAAAGCCTGCCAAGCCCACAGCTAAAAAAAACCTTAGTCAAGAAAACAGCCAAACCTACTTCAGTTAAAAAGTCAACTTGAGCCAAAAGGGCTACCAAGCCAATTGCTGGGGTTTGCATCTTAAGCATCTACCCCTGGCTGAAGAATAGATTTGACGGCTGGCTCGTAAGGCTCAAGTTAGATAATAAAGTGCTCACATTGAAAAATATACAAATATTTTGATATTGAAAAATATATCGCCATAGCCGAATGGGCAAAGCGGAACCTTCAAATTGCGGGAGTGGAGGTGCCATTCCCGACTAGTTTGAGCGAGTCTGATGAATCATAACTAATATGATTATATCAATCAAAATAATAACAGATTAAAAATAACAAACTGTAAATCGTGAGAGCTGAGGTGTCATTCCAACTGGACTTATAAATAGTAGTACTATTTTACAGTAAAATAACACAAATAAAAATAGTTTCGCTAAATTTCTCTTTTTTCAAATCTTCGACAAAAAAGAAAAGGTTTAATACAAAAATTTTAGACTGTAAAAATGACGGTTGTTGTTGGTATTGTTTTTTTATTTAACCATACAACACATGAATCGCAATCTTTGCAAAAACAAAAAAGAAGAACCACAGATTACCTAGAAATGACTCGCTAGGCCTCTAAGGAGAAATTGTTCGCCCAGGTAGAGCGGTTCCTTGAATATACGTAAGAATATACGATACAAAAAGTTTAGATTCTAAAAATGACTGTTGTTGTTGGTATTGTTTTCTTATTTAACAATATAACACATGAATCACAATCTTTGCAAATACAAAAAGAAGAACCACAGATTACCTAGAAATGACTGGCTAGGCCTCTTAGCAGAAATTGTTCGCGCAGGTAGAGCGGTTACCTGAATAGAGGTTAGAATATACGATTCAAAAAATTTAGACTCTAAAAATGACTGTTGTTGTTGGTATTTGTTTCTTATTTAACAATACAACACATGAATCGCAAACTTTGGAAAAACAAAAAAGAAGAACCACAGATTACCAAGAAATGACTCGCTAGGCTTTTGAGCAGAAATTGTTCACCCAGGTAGAGCAGTTCCCTGAATATACGTTAGAATATACGATACAAAAAGTTTAGACTCTAAAAATGACTGTTGTTGTTGGTGTTTTTTTCCTATTTAACAATACAGCAATCTTTGCAAAAACAAAAAGAAGAGCTACAGATTACCTAGAATTGATTCGCTAGGCCTCTGAGCATAAATTGTTTGCCCTGGTAGAGCGGTTCCGTGAATATACGTTAGAATATACTATACAAAAAGTTTAGACTCTAAAAATGACTGTTGTTGTTGGTATTGTTTTCTGATTTAGCAATACAACACATGAATCGCAATCTTTGCAAATGCAAAAAAAAAGAACTACAGATTACCTAGGACTAGTTAGGCCTTTGAGCAGAAATTGTTCGTTTATCATTGTGAGGACTTTAATATCAAGCTTGAATGTTAAGAGCCAGCCGTCAAATCTAGTCTTTAATATGGTTGTTTTTAGACAGCAATAGCGCTAGAATACAAAAGTAAATATTATGCAACGTATTTTGGGGCTCAAACAACAGCTGAATTATACTTGAAAGGGAATAGTAGAGAGTTAAAATTGGAAATTTATAGCATTATAACTTTATTAACAGAAAGGTTCGAGCATTTGCTTTGATAGCCCTGAAAAGGGCTGTTTGATACTGCAGGATAACTTATTGCACACATTACTTTTTAGCTAGTTTCTTAGCTAGTGACCTTTTAGATGCCAATTGCTTGGCGGGAGCTTTCTTGACTGACGGCCCCTTCTTGGGTATCGATTTCTTTGCTGCTACTGCTTTTTTGGGAACAGTGGGTTTCTTGAAAACCTTTACAGTTTTTTTGCTACCAGCCATTGGCTCGGTAGCCTTTTTGTCTGAAGTTGACTTTTTAGCTGCAGTAGGTTTGGCTGTTTTCTTGACTAAGGCTTTCTTAGCTTTGGGCTTGACAGGCATTAGAGCCTTGGAATTTTCGGCCTTGACAGGCCTTGCAAGCTTGAAAGAACCAGTTACGCCAGTACCTTTGGGATTTATAACATTTCTGTTTGCAAGGCAACGCTTCAAAGCTTGCTTAAGATGCATAGTCGCAACTTTGGCATCATTTCCAACCTGGAAATTATCCATTATGAATTTGAGAATGGCCTGAAGGTTAGGTCCCTCACGTTCTTTCAGGTCATTAATGGATTTGGTGCATTGTTTTTCGAGACAAAGGCTTTTATTACTTGTAGTCTTGTATTTCAATAGGCCCAAAATATTGAAACTTTGAGGCTTGTATGTCAAATTTGCATTCTAATAAAATTAAATTTCACTTTATTTTAGCATTATATTTGAAAAAATAAAAATAGTGTTATAATATTTGTGAGATGCAGAGGGGGTTGGACGTATAGTTGAAGCAAACTGCATTTTATTTGTTTCAATCCCAGGATATCTGAAAGTTTAACATTCGTTCTACACAAAAAAGAAATTGCTTTAAACTAGAAAAATATTCCTTTCTACAGTATATTTTCGAGTTTTGCTTAAAAACAAACATTAGAAATCATAAATAAAAAAAAAACGCAAAACGTTAAAACACAAATGGCAAACATTTGTTGCCAAAGTTAAAAACGCATAACGAATTGTTGCTATATAATCACAAATAAACCCACTTTTATTTGTTTCGATCTCAGGCTATCTGAAAGTTTTAATATACGCTCCCCTGATAAAGGAATTGTTTTAAACGGAAAAAACGTCCCTTTCTACGGTATATTTTCAAGTTTTGCTTAAAAAAACAACATTATAAATCATAAATAATAAATTTAAGAAAAACGGCAACAAATTGTTACTATATAATCACAAATAAACTCAATTCTATGGGTTTATAGCGTCTTGTATTTTAAAAGACCAAAAGCAGTGTTGGAACAAACTAATATGCTCAATGCTTAGCATTGAAATGCACAAAAGACAAGCATTGAAATGAATACCAGCCAAAAGTCGATTTGCTTTTATTTCCCAACCTCTAAATTAAAGACAGTTGGATGCCTTTTGTTGCAGTTTGAAACTCAAGATTTTGGGATTCATTCTCAGAGTCAGTTTACAAGGAAATTCATTTGCCAGCTAAAATTTTGCCAGCTTTTCATATTTGTTTAATAACTGCAAGTAACTAATGCAATACTTTTATCCAAATTGTAAGGTCTAGCGGCAATTTAGCAAAGAGTAGGAACCCATTTTCCTCCGTTCCTACTATCTTCAATCAAACATAAAAGAACTGGCTGGTACAATTAAATAGCAACAATTATTTCTTTGAATAACTCCATTGTGTGAATACGCAACTTTATTCAAAAATATATAAGGAAAAATCTAAAAATAGCAATGGAAAATTTGTTTGCATATTTCTAATCAGATATTATACCTGAGACGAAAAAAAAAGTATTTGCCGACATTTTAAAGGCACAGAAAAGAAAAGGCTCAAAAACCTGAGCTAGAAAGTGTCTAAAAGATTTGGTAGCCTTTAAAAAGGCCGTTGGGTAGAGGGACAGTTCAGGGGGACCATTAACCACCAAAGCCATACAATGTACGACCTTGACGTTTCAGGGCGTAGACTACATCCATCGCTTTTACTGTCTTTCTCTTGGTATGTTCTGTGTATATGACAGCATCACGAATAACATTTTCGATAAAAAGCTTAAGAACACCTCTGGTTTCCTCGTAAATTAGGCCAGATATAGGTTTTACACCACCACGGCGAGCCAGTCTTCCGATAGCTGGCTTTAAGATACCCTGGATATTGTCACGAAGAAATTTGCGATGACGTTTTGCACCTCCTTTTCTCTTCCTGTCATATTAAATTCAGTGGAGTCGTCAACAGCTGAAATTTTTTTGTCAAACTAGGAAGTTTCCTTCAAATCCCGCGCAATTTATATTATTAAAGTCTTTCCCGTCAAAATGTGACTCTGTCGCATGGCTGGCGCTCCGTATAGATATAGCCACTAGGTATTGATTCGTTTATTCATTCTTTTCAGTGTTGCCCGATGTAGTATAATTATGTGGAAAATACTGACTCCCAGTGGTGCAAGCCGCCACATGTTTTTAGTGACTCTGAAAAGATGGATGTGAGAAAAATTACTACAGATTTGATGTGGAGAAAAATGCTCGAAATGAGAAACTTTACCGACGAAAGAGTTTTCCAGATCTGGCAAAACTTGCCGAGAGCAGTGTTGTCAGATTTAGCATAATTATGCGGAAGGTAGCGTAATTAGAAACCAAAAGCATCCAAGCATAATCCTCCTTAAGATAGAGTAATCGTAGCATAATTTAAGACGATGTAGAACAACTCATAAAGTCAAACAGTTCGTGGTAACGAACTGTAGTAAGGAGCAACCCGGCTCAATAGAAGCAAAACTCTAAGAAATGGAATTTTTATACCAATAGCTACATCAAAAGAATCGCATTTTAATGCTTATTTTAAATATATAAATTTCATCAAGTTTAGTCTTACGCATCAAAACTTAAGAGCCTGAGAAAATTTGCGCTATCTTAGAAAATAGGAGGAAACAACCCGTAAGAGTCATAGAATCTTAACGAAAATTAAACCATCAGATTCAGCGTATCAAGCTCTTATTTACAAAAATGTGGAATTTTGTATTTTTTGCCAGAAGGCAGATCACGGATCCGTGTTTATTTGTTGTTTGTCTTTTTTCCCAGGGGTGATTGTATCGACCCAGTTGTCCTAGAATGTTGCAAGAGGGCTCATTTTAACAGAAATGAAAAGTTCTAGTGCCCTTTTTAAGTGACCAAAAAAATTGGAGGGCACCTAGGCCCCCTCGCACACTATTTATTTTCCCAAAGTCAACGAATCAAAATTCTGAGATAGCCATTTTGTTCAACGTAGTCGAAAAACCTTATAACTATGTCTTTGGAGACGACTTACTCCTCCACAGTCCCCGTGGGAGGGGCTACAAGTTACAAACTTTGACCAGTGCTTACATATAGTAATGGTTATTGGGAAGTGTACAGGCGTTTTCAGGAGGATTTTTTTGGTTGGGGGAAGGGGCTGAGAAGAGGGGGATATACTGGGAGAGCTTTCCATCGAGGAATTTGTTATGGGGGAAGAAAATTTCCTTGAAGGGAGTGCAGGATTTACTAGCATTATTAAAAAAAAAAACAATGAAAAAATCAATATGAAATTTTTTTTCATCTGGAAGTAAGGAGCAACATTGAAACTTAAAAATACAGAAATTATTACCCATATGAGGGGCTCACCTCCTCCTAATACCTCGCACTTTACGCTAAAGTATTTATCGTAATGTCAACTGTTTATTCTACGGCTTTTGTGATTCAGGGGTCATTCTTAATAAATCGGGACAAAATTTAAGATTTAGTGTAAAGAGAGAGGTACTGACGAGGGGGTGAACCCTCTCATATGTGTAATAAAAACATGAGAATAAAAAATTATTTACGTAAGCTAATTTATAAGTTACGTATATCTTTTAATAATAAAAAGATTCGTAAAAAACTAGAAGTTCTAGTTGCCTTTTTATTTAACCAAAAAATTGGAGGGCAGCTAGGCTTCCTCCCCCGCTCTTTTTTCTCAAATCATTCGATCAAAATTATGAGAAAGCCATTTAAGCCAAAAAAAGGAAAAAAATATGCAAATTTCGTTTTAATTATTCCTCTGCGGAGAGCCAAAATCAAAACATGGATTGATTCAAAAACGTTCAGAAATTAAATAAAAAAAGAAGTTCTTTCAACTGAAAGTAAGGAGCGACATTAAAACTTAAAACGAACAGAAATTACTTCGTATATGAAAGGGGCTGCTTCCTAATCAGCACCCCGCTCTTTACGCTACAGTTTTTTACTGTTTTAAAAAGAAGAGTTGAGAGGAAGAGTCAAACTCTAGCGTGAAGAGCGGAGCGTTGATGAGGAAGCAGCCCCTTTCATATACGAAGTAATTTCTGTTCGTTTTAAGTTTTAATGTCGCTCCTTACTTTCAGTTTAAAAAACTTGTTTTTTTTATTTAATCAAATCAATAAAACGAACACCAAAGATGGTATATCAATTTAAGATGGTTACGGTTATCAATTAAGATGGTTATAATTTTTCGACCAAACTAAAGTAAAATTTTCTGCAGAGCGTTTAGGTGTTTATGTTTCTAAATTACCGCAGCGACACAGACGCTCAAGCGCTTCCCGCACGGTGATCCTTATTTGAAGTCCCTTCAGTTTGTTAATCCCAAGATGGGCCTGGGAACTGAAAGAACCAGTATTCCGTCACTAGGTGTCGTAGTGAACTGATTTCCAAGTATCATGCAAAAACTCAAAGATATTGACTCGCAGTGGCGCAAGCTGCCACATACTTTTAGTGACTCTGAAAAGATAGATGTGAGAAAAATTACTACAGACTTGATGTGGAAAAAATGCTCGAAATGAGAATCTTTACCGACGAAAGAGTTTTCCAGATCTGGCAGAACTTGCCTTGAAGGTGTTCTCGCTACCACATTCGAACGCAGGCTCAGAAAGAATTTTTATCTTGGTTCAGTGATGTCAAGACAAAAAAAAGCGGAATAGGTTGAAGAAAGAATGATTGAAAGAAATAAGAAAGAAAGAAAGATTATTGAAGCCGTGTTGGTCAAAAAATCGTGACTAAGAAAAAAAGAAACAGTTTGCAACAAATATGTCCCTACAGGCAATCAGATCAAGCTCCATAATACCAAGAACCTCTACGTAGCCATCCCACCCCCTGGTCAAGCAGTTCAAATCTGAAAGCAAAAATGAAGAAGATCATTGAATATGAACCGTGTTTTTCCTTCTATTTTTAATGTATCTGAAGAAAAATTTTGATGATGATGTAAGACACTATGGTTTTCAAATGTCTTCAACCGCTTCGAGAAGAAAGACGACCTGCAAAAAAAGACGAAAAACGTGAACCGAATTGGGCCAAGAAACGGAGATCAGCACCACCGGTGTGGACTGTAAAGTCTAATGCCGTAGTCTTTACTTTAATTTGATTGGCAACACTGATTCTTTGAAAGAGAGGCAAACTATCAACATGGCTAGGACAAAAGAAAATGCAAGAAAATCAACGGGTGGAAAGGCACCTAGAAAGCAGCTTGCGACCAAGGCAGCACGTAAGTTGGCTCCTGCTACCGGAGGGGTGAAATAACCACACAGATACAGGCCCGGAACCGTAGCCCTGAGAGAAATTCGTCGCTATCAAAAGAGTACCGAACTATTAATAAGAAAATTGCCCTTTCAGAGACTTGTGCGAGAGATTACCCAAGATTTAAAAACTGACTTGAGGATCCAGAGTTTGGCTGTGATGGCCTTACAAGAAGCCAGCGAGGCGTACTTAGTTGGAATTTTTGAGGATACCAACATGTGTGCCATTCACGCCAAAAGGGTGACCATCATACCCAAAGGTATTCAACTTGCCCGTCGTATCCGTGTGGAGAGAGCTTAAGTACCCTAGTTCACCGCAATTGCATCTTAACCAACGGCCCTTTTAAGGGCCACTAAATGGAATAAACAAACAGATGAAACTACGTTAAAGATCGTAGTGTTCAGTGAAAAAAAAGGCATGACTCAAGGAGGCATAATTATTTCAAAATTAAATTATAAGATTCGGCGCGGCATTAAACAAGATCCAAACTATCTAATAAAAAGTAAAAGACACCAAAAGCCAATTTAGGCCAGTCTAATAAATCCAAAAATACCCCCAAAAAATGAACAGACTCATTTTTATGCAATCCTAATAAGGGGGTTAATGCCAGATTTGCCTTTCACTCAATCGGACCATATCTCTTGGCTTTTTCTACAATTGGCCATGGCTTGATGTCGAGGCCCCCTTTTCTATTCTCTTTAACTATTCGGCGATATATATTATTTTCTATACAGCAAGCAAATTGAGATCAGCCTTCTAAACAGGGACCCTTTTTATTGTTTTAATCGTGGTTTAGTATGGGTCTTAGTTTACCCAAGATTTCACAAATCAAAGCCAGGAGTAATGAAAGCAATTTGAGAGTAGAGAATTTGAAATAAGGTTTTAGCCCTTAAAAGGGTGATTTGAGAGGGTCCGGTTGACTGAGCACTAATAGTCAAGGGATAACCCCTTATTTGGAGCTTGTGTATTTTGTTACAGATTTAGTGCCTTCACTAACAGCGTGTTTGGCAAGTTCTTTGGGTAGTAGCAGCCTCACACCAGTTTGAACCTCTCTGCTAGTTATGGTGGACCTCTTGTTGTAGTGAGATAGACGAGAGGCTTTCGCAGCAATCCTTTCAAAGATGTCATAGACAAAGCTATTCATGGGGCTCATTGCCTTGCTAAAAACACCAGTGTCGGGATGCACTTGCTTGAGAACTTTGTAAATGTAATTGGCGTAGCTTTCCTTCCTCTTTCGTTTCCTTTTTCTTATCAGTGTTAATGATATTTTTCTGCGCCTTACTTTCTTTTTGTGCTGCTTTTCCTGAAGTTTTTGGAGCCAAGGTTAAAAGCTGCCTTAACGAAATCCAATTGTCAAATTAATAGCGTTTATAAAATTTGACCCATTTAAATACTAACTACAGTTCGCGCACAATTCTTTTGTCAGAGGAACTCAGTTCTCTGGCCGGTATAAATTAATTGCGCTTTCAAGAGTAGACATCATTTTCAATTTGTTCGCGATCAAGATGAGTCCGAATAAATTCTGTAACCTAGAAACCATGTCAGGAAGAGGAAAAGGTGGAAAAATGAAGGGAAACGCTAAGTCCCGTCCAAACAGGGCAGGTCTCCAATTCCCAGTGGGAAGGATCCACCGTCATCTGAGAAAGGGCTAATATGGAGAGCGAGTTGGTGCAGGGGCACCCATTTACCTTGCAGCTATGATAGAGTATTGATGAGCTTGCTGGTAATGCTGCACGAGATAACAAATAAACTCGTAACATCACCTTCAGCTAGCCATTTTAATCGATGAAGAACTGAATAAGCTACTGTCGGGCATTACCATTGCCCAAGGAGGCACTTTGCGCAATATTTAAGCATTTCTTCTACCAAAGAAGACTGAAAAATCGGCAAAGGCCTAAGTGAATCTGATTTTAGCTCCAAGACCTACCGTAAATTAACCAACAGCCCTTTTCTGGGCTATAAATTCATTGAATCACTCTATAGCATTTAACCACTCCCGGAATAGAAAAATCTATGAAATTAAAGACGCTGAATGTGAATGGTAAAACTTGCATATTTATCTAGTAACAAAGGACACGAATTTACTCTTGGCTGGGGATATATATGACGCTGAATGTGAATGGTAAAACTTGCATATTTATCTAGTAACAAAGGACACGAATTTACTCTTGGCTGGGGAGATATTTTCCTTAAAAATCCCTAAATTATACCCCAACATAATCTAAATATGTATTTGAGGCTAAACTATTTTGTTACAATTACTTAAGTCTCAAAGAACCTCTAATTCTGACTGATCTAAACTAGCCTAGTCAGCCATTGGGTAGTCATCTCAAAAATAGAAACATTTTGGGGGGCTTGTCATTTTTTTCAGAAGGAATAAAGGTTTGCTTTAAAAAAAAGAATTAATAAACATATTTTGATTGTTTTTAAATATTTATTAAATAATTAGAACCTTGGTACATGACTCTAAAACTAGGTATTTTATTTCATTTCAGTTTGTAGACCAACAATCATTTTGTTACAAAATTTTTCAGCCAACGCCCATACCACGTTGAAAGTACCCAGTCTCGTAAAATCCTGGAAATCACACAACGTTGGGCCCGGTCAATACTTGGATGGATGACCGCCTGGGAACACCGGGTGCTGTTGGCATCTTTATGTATATATATATATATATATATATATATATAAATATATATATATATATATATATATATATATATATATATATATATATATATATATATATACATACATATATATATATATATATATATATATATATATATATATATATATATATATATATATATATATATTATATATATATATATATATATATATATATATATATATATATATATATATATATATATATACATATATACATATATATATATATATATATTTATATATATATATATATTTATATATATATATATATATATATATTATAATGATTCTTTTTTCAAAGTAAAATTATATTTCTGATAACAAACTCGTTTCCTTATTCTAATAGCGCCAAGCTAATTACATCTTTTATAAGAAAAAAAAGAAAAACAGAAGAGACTAAGTTGGACATCTCCTTGATTTTCATCTATCGGTAATAAATAAATGCCAACACTTGAATCACATTTATCAAAGCCAATAAATAAAGTCAAAACTTGCAACCAAAGTGACATTACAAGCCCCCAAGATATTTTAGTTGACCATTCCGCCAATTAAATCAAGTTGGCCTCAACTCCATTAGACAGTTCAAATACCTTTGTCTTTCAGTACCATCTACACCACAAATCTGCTTGTTGTTTCAATAGTGCCGCATAAATAGCTGACTTAAATCAAAGACTTACGTTAAAATTATTCTTTGATTTATCCATGTCCAATTCCTCCTCATATGTTGTCAGGCCCAACTCCATTGTACAGGTCAAATTGCCTTGGTCTTTCAATCGCATCTATAGCAAAAGTCTACTTGTTCCTTCAATAGTGCCGCCTAAGCAATTTTCTTAGATCAAAACTAACTTTAAAGTTCGTCTTTGATTGGTCTAAGTTCAAAGTCCCTTCAAATGTTTTCGGCCTCAACTTCATTGTAAATTTCAACTACTTTTGTCTTTCAAAAGCATCAATAACACTAATGTACTTGCTCCTTCAAGAGCGCCGTGAAAACAACTGACCTTAATCAAAGACTTCTAACGTATTCTATCTTCTATCTTCTAAGGTATATTCAAGAAACTGCTCTACGTGGGTGAACAATTTCTGCTCAGACGCCTAGTGAGTCATTTCTAGGTAATCTATGGTTCTCCTGTTTTGTTTTTGCAAAGATTGCGATTCATATGTTGTATTGTAAAATAAGAAAACAATACCAACAACAACAGTCATTTTTAGAGTCTCAATTTTTTTTATCAAACCTTTTCTTTTTTGTCGAGAATTAAAAAAAAAATTAAGTGAAACTATTTATATTTGTGTTGTTTTACTGTAAAATAGTACTAGTATTTATAAGTCTAATTGGAACGACACCTCAACTCTCACGATTTACACTTTATTATTTTTAATCTGTTATTATTTTTGATTGATATAATCTTGTTAGTTTTGATTCATCAGCCTCGCTCAGACTAGTAGGGAATGGTACCTCCGCTCCTGCAATTTGAAGGTGCCGCTCTACCCATTTGGCTATGGCGAAATATTTGTATATTTATCAGTGTGAGCACTTTAATATCAAGCTTGAACCTTACGAGCCAGTCGTCAAATCTAGTCTTTAATATGGGGTTGTTTTTTTTTTAGACAGCAATGGCGCTAGAATATAAAAGTAAATATTATGCAACGTATTTTTGGACTCAAACAACAGCTATATTATACTTGAAAGGGAAAAGTAGAGAGTCAAAATTGGAAATTTATTACTTTCTGAACAGAAAGTTTCGAGCATTTTCTTTGATAGGTCTGAAAAAAGCTGTTTTAGATGCCACTTTCTTGTCGGGAGCCTTCTTGGGTGTCGATTTCTTTGCTGCTACTGCTTTTTTGGCAACAGTGGGTTTTAAAAAAATAAATTAAGTGAAACTATTTATATTTGTGTTGTTCTACTGTAAAATAGTACTAGTATTTATAAGTCTACTTGGAATGACACCTCAACTCTCACGATTTACTCTTTGTTATTTTTAATCTGTTATTATTTTTGACTTATATAATCTTATTAGTTATGATTCATCAGCCTCGCTCAGAATAGTAGGGAATGGTACCTCCGCTCCTGCAATTTGAAGGCGCCACTCTACCCATTCGGCTATGGCGATATATTTGTATATTTATCTGTTTGAGCACTTTAATATCAAGCTTGAAGCTTACGAGCCAGTCTTCAAATCTATTCTTTAAAATGGGGTTGTTTTTTTCTAGACAGCAATTGCGCTAGAATACAAAAGTAAATATTATGCAACAGATTTTTGGGCTCAAACAACAGCTGAATTACACTTGAAAGGGAAAAGTAGAGAGTCAAAATTTGAAATATATAGAATTATAACTTTCTGAACAGAAAGTTTCGAGCATTTGCTTTGATAGGCCTGAAAAGGGCTGTTTTAGATGCCACTTTCTTGGCAGGAGCTTTCTTGACTGACGGCCCCTTCTTGGGTGTTGATTTCTTTGCTGCTACTGCTTTTTTGGCAACAGTGGGTTTCTTGAAAACCTTTACAGGTTTTTTGCTTCCAGCCATTGGCTTGGTAGCCTCTTTTGGCTGAAGTTGATTTTTTAACTACAGCAGGTTTGGCTGTTTTCTTGACTGGGGTTTTCTTAGCTGTGGGCTTAGCAGGCTTTACAGCCTTGGAATTTTCGGCCTTGACAGGCTCTGCAAGCTTGAAAAAAACAGTTACGCCAGTACCTTTGGGATTTATAACAAATCTATTTGCAAGGCAACGCTTCAAAGCTTGCTTAAGATGCATTTTCACAACTTTGGCATCATTGCCAACCTGGAAATTACCCATTATGTATTTGAGAATTGCCTGACAGCTAGGTTCCCCACGTTATTTCATGTCAGCAGTGAATTTGGTGATCAAACCCATGTATTTTGGGTAGTTTCCTGGTGCCTTGACCTTTTTATCCCCTTTGGGTTTTGCAGCCTTAGCTAGTTTTGGAGCCTTTGCTTTCTTTTCCTTCTTGGCTGGTGAAGCCATGCTCTGGGATACTACAGATGCTGGTGCCACTTCAGCTTCAATTTCAGACATTTTCAACTCTTTTCTACTTTGCTCTGTCACTAGTGTGACTAAATACTGAACACATACTTATTTGTAATGTTGGAAACCGCCGTACCCGGGTTAACATTTCTCTGTGAGCGCGAGCTAAGGAATTTTGGCCATGCTTGTGTTTGTCTAAAAAACCTTTATTCGAATCTTCGACTAGGAGGTAAGCTTTTGAGGAACGAAACCTAAACTAAAGGATAGACAGATCATTTTTCTATAATTAGACATTTTTTCATTGCTTCATCCATGGTAATTTGCCATCAAAGGGGCAAAGAATAGTGGAAATCCGTCATAACTAGTGTTCAATGTCAATAAATTAGAAAAATGATCTTTTATGATTTTTTATGTCCACTTTTTAATTTTTATTAGTGAAATCCAGTACAAGTGCTTTCAGACAAGGTAACATACATGCATGTGTGTTTGCAAAATCGCACTGAAATTAATTCCGAGACTCCAACTAAAAACACAGAAGATAAAGCAATAAGAAACGACACCTAAATTTGCGGCTAAAAGTGTCAAACTCCTATTCCAATGAAAATGAATTTCACTTTATTCTAGTATTATATTTAAAAAATACAATAATTACGTTTTAAGGTTTCGAGATGCCGAGAGGGGGGGGAGTGGAAAGGAATTGTTTTTATTTGTTTTAATCACAGCCTATATAAAAGTTCAATATACCTACCATTTAAAACTAAACTATTTGTAACCTGAGGAATGTCCCTTGCTGGAGTATATTTTTGAGTTTGTTTAATATAAAACAATAGAAATCACAAATTAGCCTCACAAATTTTCCCTTTTTTTATCAGAATCCCTTTAGCACTAGAGTTTTCAAACAAAGATGAGTAAAAAAAACCCGGATGCATTTTTTTTTCGAAACAAAGGCTTTTATTACTTATAGTCTGGTATTTCTAGGAGCCCAAAATATTGAAACTTTGAGGCTTGTATGTCAAATTTGCATTCTAATAAAAATAAATTTTACTTTATTTTAGCATTATGTTTGAAAAGATAAAAATGGTATAATAATATTCTTGAAATGCCGGGGGGGGGGGCTAGACGAAAAGTTGAAGCAAACTGCATTGTATTTGTTTAGAACCAAGGATATCTGAAAGTTTAATATTCGTTCTACACAAAAAATGAATTGCTTTAAACTAGAAAAATGCTCCTTTCTACAGTATATTTTCGAGTTTTGCTTAAAAACAAACATTAGAAATCATAACTAAAATAAAAAAACAGCAAAACGATAAAACGCAAATGGAAAAATACTTTTGCCAAAGTTTAAAACGCATAACGAATTGTTGCTACATAATCACAAATAAACCCACTTTTATTTGTTTCGATCTCAGGCTATCTAAAAGTTTTAACATACGTTCCAATGATAAAGGAATTGTTTTAAACGGGAAAAATGTCCCTTTCTACAATATATTTTCAAGTTCTGCTTAAAAAAACAACATTATAAATCATAAATAAATAAATTAAAAAATAAACGGCAACAAATTTTATTATATAATCACAAATACGCTCAATTTTATAAGTTTATGGCGTCTTGTATTTTAAAAGACCAATATTTGTTTGTTGGAACAAACGAATATGCTCAATGCTTAGCATTGAAATGCACAAAAGAAAAGCATTGAAATGAATACCAACTAAAATTCGATTTGTTTTTATTTCCTGAAATCTAAATTAAAGACAGTCGGATGCCTTTTGTTGTAGTTTGAAACTCGTGATTTTGGGCTTCATTCTCAGAGTCAGTTTTCAAGGAAATTCATTTGCTAGCTAAAATTTTGCCAGCTTTTTATATTTGTTTATTTACTGCAAATAACTAATGGAATAATTTTGTCCAAATTGTAAGGTCGAGCGGCAATTTATCAAAGAGTAGGAACCCATTTTCCTCCGGTCCTACTATCTTCATTCAAACAATGAAAGAATGGGCTTGTGCACTTAAATAGCAAAAATTATTTCTTTGAATAATTCCATGGTATGATTACGCAACTTTATTCAAAAATATGCAAGGAAAAGCTAAATACATTAAAATATCAATAGAAAATTTGTTTGCATATTTATAATTAGATATTATACCTGAGACGAAAAAAGAAAAGTATTTACCGACATTTTAAAGGCACAACAAAGAAAAAGTTCAAAAACCTGAGCTATAAAGTGTCTAAAAGATTTGGTGGCCTTTAAAAAGGCCGTTGGGTAGGGGGACAGTTCAGGGGAACATTAACCACCAAAGCCATACAATGTACGACCTTGATGCTTCAAAGCGTAGACTACCTCCATTGCAGTTACTGTCTTTCTCTTGGCATGTTCTGTGTAGGTGACAGCAGCACGAATAACATTTTCGAGAAAAATATTTAAGAACACCTCTGGTTTCCTGGTAAATTAGGCCAGATATACATTTTACTCCACCGCGGCGAGCCAGTCTTCTGATAGCTGGCTTTGTGATACCCTGGATATTGTTAAGAAGTACTTTGCGATAATGCTTGTGCCTCCTTTTCCAAGCCCCTTTCCTCCTTTTCTTCTTCCTGTTATATCAAAATCAGTGGAGTCTTCAACAGCTGTAAAGTTTTTGTCAAACTAAGAAATTTCCTTCAAAGCCCGCTCAATTTATAATATTAAAGTGTTTCCCGTCAAAATGTGACTCTGTCGCGCGGCTTTCGCTCCGTATAGATATTAAATAAAAAAAACGAGTTTTTTTAACTGAAAGTAAGGAGCGACATTAAAACTTAAAACGCACAGAAATTACTTCGTATATGAAAGAGGCTGCTTCCTCATCAACACCCCGCTCTTTACGCTAAAGTCTGACTCTTTCTCTCAATTCTTCTTTTTAAAACAGTAAAAAACTTTAGCGTAAAGAGCGGGGTGTTGATGAGGAAGCAGCCTCTTTCATATACGAAGTAATTTCTGTGCGTTTTAAGTTTTAATGTCGCTCCTTACTTTCAGTTAAAAAAACTCGTTTTTTTTATTTAATTTCTGAACGTTTTTGAATCAATGCATGTTTTGATTTTGGCTCTCCGCAGAGGAATAATCAAAACGAAATTTACATATTTTTTTTAAGGGGGCTAAATGGCTTTCTCATAATTTTGATCGAATGATTTTGAGAAAAAAAGAGCGGGGGCGAAGCCTAGTTGCCCTCCGATTTTTTGGTTAATTAAAAAGGCAACTAGAACTTTTAATTTTTTACGAATCTTTTTATTGGTAAAAGATTTACGTAACTTATAAATTAGCTTACGTAAAGAACTTTTGTATTCTCATGTTTTTATTACATATATGAGGGGATTCGCCCCATCGTCAGTACCTCGCTCTTTACACTAAAGCTTAAATTTTATCCCAATTTATTAAGAATGACCCCTGAATCACAAAAGCCGTAGAATAAATAGTTGAAATTACTAAAAATACTTTAGCGTAAAGAGCTAGGTATCATAAGGAGGTGAGCCCCTTATATGGGTAATAATTTCTGTTTGTTTTAAGTTTTTATTGCTGTTCCTTACTTCCAGCTGAAAAAGCTTTTTCACATTTATTTTTTAATTTTTTTTTAAATAATGCTAGTAAATCCTGCTCTCCCTTCATGGAAGTTTTCTTCTCCCATGACAAATTCTGGATGGAAAGTTCCTCCAGCATATCCCCCTCTTCTCAACCCCTCCCCCAACCAAAAAAATCCTCCTGAAAACGCCTGTATACTTCCCAATAACCATTACTATATGTAAGCACAGGTCAAAGTTTGTAACTTGTTGCCCCTCCCACGGGGACTGTGGGGGAGTAAGTCGTCCCCAAAGACATAGTTATAAGGTTTTTCGACTACGCTGAATAAAATGGCTATCTCAGAATTTTGATCCGATGACTTTGGGAAAATAATTAGCGTGGGAGGGGGCCTAGGTGCCCTCCAATTCTTTTGGTCACTTAAAAAGGGCACTAGAACTTTTCATTTCCGTTAGAATGAGCCCTCTTGCAACATTCTAGGACAACTGGGTCGATACGATCACCCCTGGGGAAAAAAACAAAAAAAAAAACAAAAAAACAAAAAAACAAAAAAACAAATAAACACGCATCCGTGATCTGACTTCTGGCAAAAAATGCAAAATTCCACATTTTTGTAGATAGGAGCTCGAAACTTCTACAATAGGGTTCTCTGATACGCTGAATCTGATGGTGTGATTTTCGTTAAGATTCTATGACTTTTAGGGGGTGTTTCCCCCTATTTTCTAAAATAACGCAAATTTTCTCAGGCTCGTAACTTTTGATGGGTAAGACTAAACTTGATGAAACTTATATATTTAAAACCAGCATTAAAATGCGATTCTTTTGATATAGCTATTGGTATCAAAATTCCATTTTTTAGAGTTTTGGTTACTATTGAGCCGGGTCACTCCTTACTACAGTTCGTTACCACGAACTGTTTGATAGCCACTAGGTATTGATTCGTTTGTTCATTCTTTTCATTGTTGCCAGATGTAGCATAATTATGCGGAATGTAGAATAATTAGGAACCAAAAGCATCAACGCATAATCCTCCTTAAGATAGCCTAATCGCAGCATAATTTAAGACGATGTAGAATAACTCATAAAGTCACATCAATAAAACGAACACCAAAGATCGTTTATAAATTTAAGATTTCGATTAAAGATTTCGACTAAAGATTTAAGATTTCTCATTTCGAGCACTTTTCTCCAAATCAAGTCTGTAGCAATTTTTCTTACATCTTTCTTTTCAGAGTCACTAAAAGCATGTGGTAGCTTAAGCCACTGGGAGTCAATATCTGTGAGTTTTTGCAGGATACCTGGAAATCTGTTCATTACACAACTTAGTGACGGAATACTGGTTCTTTCAGTTCCCAGGGCTATCTTGGGATGAACAAACCGAAGGGACTTCAAAAACGGATCACCGTGTGGGAAGCGCTTGAGCGTCTGGGTCGCTGCGGTAATGTAGAAACCTAAACACCTAAACGCTGTGCAGAAAATTTTACTTTAGTTTGGTCGAAAAATTTTAACCATCTTGGCTGATAACCATAACCATCTTAAATTGATAAACAATCTTTGGTGTTCTCTTTATTGATGTGACTTTATGAGTTGTTCTAAATCGTCTTAAATTATACTGCGATTAGGCTATCTTAAGGAGGATTATGCGTTGATGCTTTTGGTTCCTAATTATGCTACATTCCACATAATTATGCTACATCTGGCAACAATGAAAAGAATGAACAAACGAATCAATACCTAGTGACTATATTTATACGGAGCGAAAGCCGCGCGACAGAGTCACATTTTGACGGGAAACACTTTAATATTATAAATTGAGCGGGCTTTGAAGGAAATTTCTTAGTTTGACAAAAACTTTACAGCTGTTGAAGACTCCACTGATTTTAATATGACAGGAAGAAGAAAAGGAGGAAAGGGGCTTGGAAAAGGAATCAGAAAAGTTATCGCAAAGTACTTCTTAACAATATCCAGGGTATCACAAAGCCAGCTATCAGAAGACTGGCTCGTCGCGGTGGTGTAAAATGTATATCTGGCCTAATTTACGAGGAAACCAGAGGTATTCTTAAATATTTTTCTCGAAAATGTTATTCGTGCTGCTGTCACCTACACAGAAGAAGCCAAAAGAAAAACAGTAACTGCAATGGAGGTAATCTACGCTCTGAAGCATCAAGGTCGTACATTGTATGGCTTTGGTGGTTAATGGTCCCCTGAGCTGTCCCCCTACCCAACGGCCTTTTTAAAAGCCACCAAATCTTTTAGACACTTTCTAGCTCAGGTTTTTGAGCTTTTTCTTTGTTGTGCCTTTAAAATGTCAGTAAATACTTTTCTTTTTTTGTCTCAGGTATAATATCTGATTAGAAATATGCAAACAAATTTTCAATTGCTATTTTACTGTATTTAGCTTTTCCTTGCATATTTTTGAATCGAGAACCTCTACACAGCCATCTCACCCCCTGGTCAAGAAGTCAAATCCGAAAGCGAAGAAAAAGAAGATCATTGAATATGAACCGCGGTGTTTCCTTTTATTTTTAATGTATCTGAAGTAAAATTTTGATGATGATGTAAGACACTATGGTTTTCAAATATCGTCAACCACGTCGAGAAGAAAGACGACCTGCGAAAAAAAAGACGAAAAACGTGAACCAAATTGGGCCAAGAAACGGCGATCAACACCGCCGGTGTGGACTGTAAAGTCTAATGCCGTATTCTTTACTTCACTTTACTGAACCTTTATTAAGATAAGACCGAATTCGGCTTGTCTTAACTGATCAACTTTTACATGAAACCTGGGAAAATATAGAAGCGTAGCATAAATCTGTCCAAAAAAGCATAATTTTGGGCTCAAGAAAGTATAATCCTCTCCGTTTAATCTGACAACACTGATTCTTTTAAAGAGTGGCGAACTATCAACATGGCTAGGACAAAACAAACTGCAAGAAAATCAACGGGTGGAAAAGCACCTAGAAAGCAGCTTGCGACCAATGCAGCAAGTAAGTCGGCTCCTTCTGCCGGAGGGGTGAAAAAACCACACAGATACAGGCCCGGAACCATAGCCCTGAGAGAAATTCGTCGCTATCAAAAGAGTACCAAACTCTTAATAGGGAAATTGCCCTTTCAGAGACTTGTGCGAGAGATTGCCCAGGATTTCCAAACTGACTTGAGGTCCAAGAATTCGGCTGTGAAGGCCTTACAAGAAGCCAGCGAGGTGTATTTATTTGGTCTTTCTGAGGATACCAACTTGTGTGCATTTAACGCCAAAACAGTGACCATCATGCCGAAATATATTCAACTTGCCCGTCGTATCCGTGGTGAGAGAGCTTAAGTATCCTAGTTCACCCCAATTGCATATTAACCAACGGTCCTTTTAAGGGCCACTAGATGGATTAAACAAACAGTCGAAATTCCGTTAAACAGCGTAGTGTTCGGTGAAAAAAAGATATGACTCAAGGAGGCATAATTATTTCAAAATTAACTTATAAGATTCGGTGCGGAATTAAACAAGATCCAAACTGTCTAATTAAAAGCGAAAGACACCAAAAGCCAATTTAGGCCAGTCTAATAAATCCAAAAATACCCCTCAAAAAATGAACAGACTCATTTTTATGAAATCCTAATAAGGGGGTTAAAGCCAGTTCTGCCTCTCACTCAATCGGACCATCTCTCTTAGCTTTTTCTACAATTGGCCATGGCTTGATGCCCACAACTTTTCGATTTTAATTCAAAATCAACGGACATAAAAAACAAAACACAAAAAAATAACACTACGGACAAAATAACCAAAAAAGGTCGAAGTTATTTCAGGTATACGCCAAATTATTGTAAAAATGAGTCATAAATTCAGCGAGGCATTCAACAAGATCCAAAACATGTAATGAAAAGGAAATACGCAAAAAGCCAATTTTCGTCAGCCTAATAAATCCAAAAACACTCAAAAAAATGAACGGCTCCCAATGGGGCCCACGAACCTTTAAATATGCTTTCAATGGAATGTCATGAAAAAGTCGAGGCCCTCTTTTCTATTCTCTTTAACTATTCGGCGATAGATATTATTTTTTATACAACAAGCAAATTGAGACATGCCTTCTAAACAGGAACCCTTTTTATTGTTTTGAATTGTGGTTTAGTATGGGTTCTTGTTTACCCAGGATTTCACAAATCAAAGCCAGGAGTAATGAAAACCATTTGAAAGTAGAGCATTTGAAATAATGTGTTAGCCCTTAAAATGGCTGTTTGGGAGTACATATCAACATGGCTAGGACAAAACAAACTGTAAGAAAATAAATGGGTGGAAAGGCACCTGGAAAGCAGCTTGCGATCAAGGCAGCACGTAAGTCGCCTCTTGCTACCGGAATTCGTCGCTATCAAAAGAGTACCGAACTCTTAATAATGAAATAGCCCTTTCAGAGACTTGTGCGAGAGATTTCCCACGATTTTAAAACTGACTTGAGGTTCCAGAATTCGGTGATGGCCTTACAAGAAGCCAGCGAGGCGTATTTAGCTGGACTTTTTGAGGATACTAACTTGTGGGCCATTCACGCCAAAAGGGTGACCATCATGCCAAAAGATATTCAACTTGCCCAACGTATCTGTGGCGAAAGAGCTTAAGTACCCTAGTTCACCGCAATTGCATCTTAACCAACGGCCGTTTTAAGGGCCACTAGATGACTAAACAAACAGGCGAAACTACGTTAAACAGCGTAGTGTTCGGTTAAAAAAAAATATGACTCAAGGAGGCATAATTATTTCAAAATTGAATTATAAGATTCGGCGCGTTATTAAACAAGATCCAAACTATCTAATGAAAAGCGAAAGACACCAAAAGCCAATTTAGGCCAGTCTGATAAATCCAAAAGAAAACCCAAAAAATGAACGGACTCATTTTTATGCAATCCTAATAAGGGGGTTAATGCCAGATTTGCCTCTCACTCAATCGGAAAATCTCTCTTGGCTTTTTCTACAATTGGCCATGGTTTGATGCCCACAACTATTCGATTTTAATTCAAAATCAACGGACATTAAATGACCAAACCAAAAAAAAAACACACTACGGGCAAAACAACAAAAATAATAGGTCGAAATTATTTCAGGTATACGCCAAATTATTGTAAAAATGAGTCATAAATTCAGCGTGGCATTTAACAAGATCGAAAACATGTAATGAAAAGGAAACACGGAAAAAGCCAATCTAGGTCAGCCTAATAAAAAAAATACTCAAAAAAATGAACGGCTATCAATGGGGCCCACGGACCTTTAAAAATGCTTTCAATGGAATGTCATGAAAAAGTCGAGGCCACCATTTCTATTCTCCTTAACTATTCGGCGATAGATATTATTTTCTATACAACAAGTAAATTGAGACCTGCCTTCTAAACAGGGACCCTTTTTATTGTTTTGAATTGTGGTTTAGTATGGGTTCTTGTTTACCCAAGATTTCACAAATCAAACGAAACGCCAAACGTGAAGGAGGCCTATAATGTATAAAATACAAGCAAAAAGAACCTTGAACTAAATAAAGGTGGGAAACCCATCAGACAATGCTAGCGGAGACCAAAGCAATTCCACCGGAAGGTCTCAGCAACTAGTTCCATTGGGGAATGACACATTTCAGCACTATCACATTTCTAGAAAGATCCAAATCTCTTTTCGAGGTAACTGGAGTGACTTCTAAAGGTGATGAAAAAGGACACACAATTCAAAATTGAACATGCCGACGAGTTTAAAAGTACTTGATCAATTTTTGACAAGTCATGATGGTTAAAAGGTGCTAAAGACCAAGAAATGTGATTTGATGACCAAAAGAGGACAAAGTGATTGAAGAGGCTATGGGATGAGGATCAGACAGTTGACATTCAAATACGACCTTTCGTGCATTGCTTGCCAATCACTCGATGCTGCAACATGAAAAAAATAGGAAATTCGCAAGGACCTTATTATATACACAAAATTGCACGTTTAATCCAAACAATCAAGAAATATCTCAATATATTTTCAACAAGTGTTGTACGTTGCGACGCATGAAAATTTGGCTAATTTCATCAAAAGACCCACCAAGATTTAGATACTCAGTTTTCGACGCTCAAGGCACACTTCACTCCCAGCCTACACAAAGAACCACAGACCCTTCTCCATTATAGCTGAAGTTCTATTATATGCAACTATACACAATTTTCTTCATACTTCAACCAAATCATTTACTGACATGAAGCGTTAAATGTCTATGATGTTGTTTGTTTTTTAGGACTACTCGCAACCTGTAGAAACTTTTGTAACCCCGTACAACAGCTTAGAACAAAAAGAGATTGGTCAGCTATTGTCCAGTCATGACGGTTAAGATGTACTAAGGACCAAAATATGCACCATAATGATACAGATCCGAGATCTGAAGCCAGCGAACGTTAAAATGTTTTTTCAGAAGAGCTAGGTGCTGTAACTTGGGAGAGTATATTTAGGGAGAATAACCCATCTTTGGCTTTTAAAAAGTTCAACACCACGCTGCTAGGTATTTATGACTTGACATGCCCACTGAAAAGCATGAAAATAAGAAAAATAACAGCGAGAAAACCTTGGGTTGATGATGAGCTTTTGCGAATGATTATATAAGAAATGCTTTGTATACAGCACACATCATGAACCAAATGAGTTTAGTTCTGCACAGTTCAAGGATAAACGTAATCTAGTTAACTCTACTAGATGAAAGAAAATGAGAAACTTTTATGGCGAAGAATTTAAGAAACATGCATCAAACCCTAAAGCCACTTGGAAAATTATTAATGAAGTAATCAGAGGTAGTCCTGGTCCACAACAGTATAGCCTAAATGTTGGTGGCGAAATAGTTCGAGATCTTGACCAAGTATGTGATTTGTTTGCTTATCATTTCTCGAAGATTGGTAAACTGTTCAGAGTGAAGCAGCAGTGAACAACGAGTTGCTGATAGAAGAATCAACTTTTGAAGACCTAAGAGGTCAAGATTTTGCAATGAAATTAGAACCCTGCGATTTTGTAGAAACAGAGAAGTTTGTTTTTTCAATAAAATCAAACAGTGCTGGGACCGATGGCCTCAACCTACGAACTCTAAAATCAGTGCTTCCGAATATTCTTCCAGTACTAGTAGTTTTTATAAATCTGTCAATGGCAGAGGGTCAATATCTCTATTCGTTGAAAATAGCCAAAGTCATCCCGCTTCCAAAATCAGGGACTCTAAGTGACCTTTCAAATTGGAGACCTATATCAATACTACCCATCATCTCAAAGCTATATGAAAAAATAGTGCACAAAAGACTATATGAGCATCTAACAAATTGCGGATTTCTGTCTGAAATTCAAGTTGGATTTAGAAAAAGACATTCAACTGTGCATACCGCTTTAAATTTAATTGATAAGGTAAACGGTGCACGGGAAAAAAATTATTTTTGCATGACAATTTTCATTGATTTTAAGAAAGCTTTTGATACTGTTGATTTTGGAATTTTGTTGGATATATTGTCGAAGTTAGATATTAGGAATACGTGTTTGAGTTGGTTTGAGTCGTATTTGCGAGGTAGAAGTGTAAAATTCGTAATAAATAATGAAGTTTCACAAGCTTACCCATTGAATTGCGGAGTGCCACAAGGTTCTATCCGAGGTCCTCTTTTATTTTTAATTTATATAGATAGTATGAGATTTTTTGTCCCTGGTTACTTAACGTCTTTTGCTGATGACACTGCTGTAACTGTTATTGCCAAATCGTTGCCGGACTTAATAGACCGAGCAAACAGTGCTTTAAAGGGACTACATGCGTTTGGTAGACTCAGTAAACTTGCTGTTAATGCTTCAAAAACAAGTTACATGGTTTTTAGAAGGACTGGAGAGCCCCAAGATTCACCTTCAGATATTAAGTACAATGATGTTTCTTTAAAACAAGTCCTAGAAATGCGTTACCTCGGGTTTCTTCTTGACTTCAAACTAAGTTGGAAGGCACACAGTGACCTAGTTTCCTGCAAAGTGTCAAGGGGAGTTGGAATGCTGCGGTGTCTAAAAAATGTGCTTCCTTTGAAAGTTTCAATGCCACTGTACCATACTTTAATAGCGTCGTATATAAATTATGGTTGTATAATCTGGGCTAGTAACTTTCAGTCTAATTACAGGAGAGTTCAAGTCAACAGAATAAGGCAATTAGAATTCTAGGAAATTATGATCGTGGAAGCGCTAGCACTGTGTCTAAATATAAGAAGTTTGAAATTTTGGATGTTGGAAAAATCAGAGACATGGAGATTGTTATTATAGTACATCAGTGTCTACATAATTTAAGGCCTGATATTTGTAATGATTTTTTTAGCTTGGGTTCTTCCTATCATGATTATGACACGCGAAATTCAAATAATCTTGTTCATGAGTTTCGGAATACTTCCCAGTCGGCTCATGTCATCAGATAAATGGGACCGTCCGTCTGGAATCCATTCCCACAGCAAGTTAAGGAATCAGAGAGTCTGCCTCAGCTGAAGCGTCGCCTCAAGGCCGATCTTCTAAAAAATTAGTAATGTTGAGTATTTTAGATTGAGAGAGGGGTATCTCCCCCCATTTTGTTAAATTGACCATTAGTTTTTGTTTTGTTTTCTTTTTTTTGTATTTTTTTCTTTTTTTGTAGTTATTTATCTTATTTACTTTTCTTTTTGATGTAGGTGAAATATTTTAAATAAATGGATCGTATTTCATGTCAGCTATGCTTGCACGCCATTGCGGCCTATTTTTCCTTAGCTGATGAATGAAAATTGTATTGTTTTTTGAATAAAATTACCTACCTACCTACCTAATACCCTTAACTATTTCTGAGATATTGCAGATACACCCTTATAACAACTTGGATGCACGTAGCATATTTTTTCTAATTTGATATCCCCAAAATCATGCCCTGTAAATTCCAAAGTAATGCCCCTAGCTGTTCCTAAAATTTTTCACCGACACTCTTTTGAAAATTTGGATACGCATTAGGTTGTTTGATTAAGTTTTACACTCAACATAACATGAACATTTTTGCTTATTGGGTATGCTTGTCCAGTGAAAGCTTCAACTTAATGCCCTTTGACGTTCCTAAGATATTTTGGATAGCCCCTTTTGCAACCCTAGATGAAGGAGGTGTTTAGTTTCTTCTTATTTAGTTTGAAATTCACAATATACCCTTAAAGTTGCGGCTTAATTAACCCTTTGCTATTCCTGACACAATACAGGTACACCCTTTGGAAACCTGGGTGTATATTGTGTCTTTTGGTAATTTCAACATCTCCCTTATTATACCCAGAGAGTTTAACTCTTTCGGGACTGACAGAATTTCCAGATCCCGGCTGAGCAAAAGCTAGGTTTGACGCCTCAGAGTAAAAACAGCGAGATTTCATAACAATTTTACCTGTAAAAAATGGACCCAGATTGAGCAATACGGCTTGTAAGCTTGTCGTACACAAGGAAGTAAAACATAAAATTATCTTTTTTTGCAATTAAGCGTTTTGGCTGTTCTCATTAAGGTTGGTAGAAGCAAATTGTTTTATTACAAAAACTGGTTTGTAGTTCAGGTTACATGAAATTGAGCGTTTTCTTAGGATTGGGATAACAGCGCTATTTATCTCTAGGACCCTGATATCCTGTCAGTCAATAATAATACTTGTTGCTTGAAGTGTGTTTTTGATCTGTTTTTGAAAAATTAGTGACATACGATCTTTTAAAACTAGTTGATATGAAGCAAAATGCCTGAGCAATGGTGGAGGGGGACGGAGGGCAGGAGGAATGGCCTTTCGATTCGTTTTTCTCGTTATGTTTCTAAACATACCTTTTAATATTTTGTTTTTGAAAAAATACTTGTTTTTGGAAATTCATCAGAAGACAATAAAAACTGAACAAATACCTCCCCGTGGTTTCGAGAATACATCCCCTCTCCTTTATAATTTTCATGAATATTATTGCACAGTAGATTCGTTTTTGCTGAGCTAATTTAATGGTGCATTTTATTATTATTGCCCTTATTATTCATTAATGTTGTCTTTAATAGTGGTTTTTGTTTTATAATTATTTCTCTCTATTATTTTTTGTTATACTTCATATTAATTTTATTCATTTTTAATTTATTAACTATTTCTTTACATATTACTAATTACGCAGTTATTATTTCGTTACATCTTCATTATCATTTCTCTATTTTAATTTATTATTTATTGATTTTATTTTTTAAAACTAATTTATAATATACATTTTTATTTTATTAATTAATCTATTAATTCCATTTCTCAAATTTCATCAATACCATCATTTATTACCTTTATTATTGTGTGTGTTAATACCAGGCTCTCTTGGCGTGTATACAAGAAAACCTGGTAGGCCCTGTACGCATATCTATTATTCTGTTGCAGAATATTTTTTTCAGAACATTAAGAAGTAGATATCCCCAGGAGATCTTTTAACTTTACTAGACGAATTGTCATCTGATTATGACTCCAATACGGACTTAGAGTCATATTGCGAGCTCTCCGATGATCTAGGTGTCTTGTTTCAGTCTGGCCCAGCATTGAGATGATGGAAACACTGCAAATAGTGGAAATCGATTTTGTAGAACCATAAAGTGATACTGCCTTACGTAACTCAAACGTAAACGGAAACAGTCGAGCACAAAGTCTAAGAGGCGAGCATACCACTGGTTGCTCGACCTGGTCTTAAATTTGAAAAGAGCTCTGCAAAGCTTATCATGAGAGATGTTAGATCTTCAACTGGCACTTCTACCTTTTCTATTGTCACGCAAACTGCAAACGGAAATTCTTCTTTAAATATACTTGTGCACACATGGAAGAAATCAATTTTGGTAGCCACAACGATAGAAGGAGGTGACGTTTTTGATTATTGTAGCACATTAACTGACTTTTTTCTCTGTTTGTGGGACAAGAAGTAACTGGGACATATTTTTGAGAAAATTAAACTTTACTCCCAGGAAAAGATGGAAAATTAGACACCTTTAAGGCCTCTAGGCCCCTAACCATACCTGAACTCTTGAGTGTCCTAAGCATCAACGTAGTCTTGTCATACCTTACACTTCAAAATGTTAAAATGTACTGGAATAACTCAGACAATGTGCAGGTCCTGCAATCTGTAAGAGCAAGACCAGAGACAGATTTTGTCAAATCCAACATTTGATCCCTCTCAATGACAACCATGAGCGTTCAGCCAAAGGGTGTAAAGCCATTGATTGTAAAGCTAAACATACAGCTAGAAGGTGTTTGAAAAGAGGCATCAACAAGAATATGATAATATTCAAGTGCAGATTCACTATGAAGTAATATAGGTCTGCGAAGCATGGGTATAAACTTTGGTATATTGCTTGTATATCTGGCTACAGTTACAGATTTGAAATCTACCAAGGAAAGAAATAGGAAGCACGAACAAAACCGCAATTTTTAATGCAAGGCTGAGTAGTTGGTGAATTAACTGCCCAACTCACATCCAAACTCCCCGCGTTGTACTTTGACAATTATATTACTTGAACTGAATTACCGAGCTACTTGAAAGAATACGGGGGATAATATGAAATACAAGAAAGCTTTTTCTTGAGCTTATGAAGAAAAAAAAGATCAATCCTTCTTTGGTCTCTTGAATATAACCATTAGAAAAACTTGTGCTTCTTATCAAGCAGTGAAGCCCGAGGGGGCAAGAACCTCAAAGATAGAGTTTAGAGGAAGGTTTTTACAGATACCTAATACCTAATATTGGTGAAGCTACCAGTGGTGGAGACCACAAGGAAACACCCTCGTTCTGAGCCTTGGTTAGTTGACAAGATGTTATCAAGTCTCATTCTTTTAACATAATAGTAGTTTTCAGCAAAGTCGCTTTTAGTAGCTAACAAACTGACGGGATGTGGAGATCCCATCTCGGTATGGAATAAACGGTTAATGGGAAGAATTAAGTGTTTGGCAAAAACCTTAAAATCACAGAAAATTAGTGTGAATAAATTTCAAATGAAAAAAAAATGTCAGCTAGAAATCAATGCCGT